>NC_061523.1:6102500-6325000 GCF_022379125.1 Scophthalmus maximus | reverse complement strand
TATAGGACTGGATGTGCACACAACAACTCCTCTGTATCCTCCAAAACGTCAGCCTCCTCCACAGCAGAGAGAGAGAGAGAGAGAGAGAGAGAACTCCGGATCGACATTATCTTTTGACTTGTGTGAATGTATTTGCGTAAAGCAACGACTGGTCGTGTCATTGTGTGCCTTTTTTTTTCTTCTCTCGTTTAGATGGTCCCATTGCAGTTTTGCTAAGTTTGCACACAATCCAGTGATTTGGGGCCTCGAGTGCAAGGTTGCCCTTGTGCAGCCTCGGTGAAATGAGGTTATGCAGAGAGGCAGAGAAGCAGCGAGTGCTCACAAATGTCCCTAAAAATACTACGCCACTGCGCAGCCTACTCCTTCCCTGGTCCCGGAACCCCTCCGCAAACCCGCACCCGTCGCCCGCTCTGGTGTCTTTGTCCGACCACCTCACCTTTGCGTCAGATGGTCTCATGCACAGGCGTGTTAATAAGAACAGTTTAGCAGCCGCGCCATCCTCGTCCGCTATCACGCACCCGCTGCAACACAACACAACACATGCCCGGCGGCACGTTTTACTGTTTACGCCTTGCTATGAATAATGATTGACCAGATGGTTGGAACTTCTCACTCAGGCGTGTGCAGTAGCAGTAGCAGTGGCTGTAACTGTGGCCCCTTTATGACATCACTGTCCTCTCCTTTAACAAGCCCCCCCCCCCCCCAAAAAAAAGAAGCCAGGTTGTTTTTTCCCCCGTGATGAGAGAACACGAGGACTCCGAATGTATCGGACATAATATTGGAAGATGTACTGCAGGCTGTGCGTGTGTGTGCGTGTGTGTGTGTGTCTGTCTTTGTTTTGGATGGTGTGTCACTGTGTTTGTATGTGTGTGCAAATGTGTGCGTGAGTATTTTGGTCTGGTCTGGGGCAACATGCCAGCACTACTCTCCATCACACTGTGCAAGTACAAACAGCAGCCTCGGATAGAGAGGGGGGGAGGAGGAGAGGAGAGGAGGGGAGGGGAGGGGAGGAGGAGAGGAGAGGGGGGGGAGGGGGGGAGGAGAGGAGTGGAGGAGGAGAGGAGGGGGGGGAGAGGGGAGGAGAGGAGGGGAGGAGGAGAGGAGGAGAGGGGAGAGGAGGAGAGGAGAGGAGGGGAGGAGGAGAGGAGGAGAGGAGAGGGGGGGAGAGGGGAGGAGAGGAGTGGAGGAGGGGAGAGGAGAGGAGAGGAGAGGAGAGGAGGAGAGGGGAGAGGAGGAGAGGAAGAGGAGAGGAGAGGAGGGGAGAGGGGAGAGGAAGAGGAGAGGAGAGGAGAGGAGGGGAGAGGGGAGAGGAAGAGGAGAGGAGAGGAGAGGAGGGGAGAGGGGAGAGGAAGAGGAGAGGAGAGGACAGAGGACAGAGGACAGAGGACAGAGGAGAGGAGGGGAGGAGGAGAGGAGGAGAGGAGAGGGGGGGAGAGGGGAGGAGAGGAGTGGAGGAGGGGAGAGGAGAGGACGGGAGAGGGGAGGACGAGAGGGGGGGAGAGGGGAGAGGAGGAGAGGAAGAGGAGAGGAGAGGAGGGGAGAGGGGAGAGGAAGAGGAGAGGAGAGGAGAGGAGGGGAGAGGGGAGAGGAAGAGGAGAGGAGAGGACAGAGGACAGAGGACAGAGGACAGAGGACGGGAGGAGAGGAGGGGAGAGGAGAGAGGAGGAGAGGAGAGAGTAGAGATGAGGAGAGGACAGATGAGGAGAGGACAGAGGAGAGGAGGGGAGGAGAGAGGAGAGGAGGGGAGAGGAGAGATGAGGAGAGGACAGATGAGGAGAGGACAGAGGAGAGGAGAGGAGAGGGGGGGAGAGGAGTGGAGGGGAGAGTAGAGATGAGGAGAGGACAGATGAGGAGAGGACAGAGGAGAGGAGGGGAGGAGAGAGGAGAGGAGGGGAGAGGAGAGATGAGGAGAGGACAGATGAGGAGAGGACAGAGGAGAGGAGAGGAGAGGAGGGGAGAGGGGAGAGGAAGAGGAGAGGAGAGGAGAGGAGGGGAGAGGGGAGAGGAAGAGGAGAGGAGAGGAGAGGAGGGGAGAGGGGAGAGGAAGAGGAGAGGACAGAGGACAGAGGACAGAGGACAGAGGAGAGGAGAGGAGGGGAGAGGACAGAGGACAGAGGACAGAGGACGGGAGGAGAGGAGGGGAGAGGAGAGAGGAGGAGAGGAGAGAGTAGAGATGAGGAGAGGACAGATGAGGAGAGGACAGAGGAGAGGAGGGGAGGAGAGAGGAGAGGAGGGGAGAGGAGAGATGAGGAGAGGACAGATGAGGAGAGGACAGAGGAGAGGAGAGGAGAGGGGGGGAGAGGAGTGGAGGAGGGGAGGAGGAGAGGAGAGGACGGGAGAGGGGAGGACAGAGGAGAGGAGACTGCCGGCCATAAGTAAAATTGTCTGAAAGTGCTGTTTCATGACCTTGATCAATTCCAGCCATTCCAACCTCACAAATTAAAATTCCAGACATCTCCAGACCTTAAAAACACGAGATCGAAATTCAACCAATTTTCAAGGATTTTAAGCACCTGCAGGAACAGATTTTTTCTTTTTTCTTTTTTCTCTGTATGTGTGTGTGTGTGTGTGTGTGTGTGTGTAAGAAAGCTTGTCCAAAACTAGGTCAGACACAGAGACAAAGAATGACTGGAGAGAGAGAGAGAGAGAGAGAGAGAGAGAGAGAGGGAAGGATAGAAAAGATGTACGTAGCTGTATCCATAAAAGCAATTCTAGTTTTGAGTTGATGGAGAATCAAATGATAAGAAGAGAGGGAGATAGATTAACATAAAACATATTTAAGGGCAAATGTACAGCGAGATACTCACACGGATGAATCTCCAACTCATTCCAGTGTCCTTACTGCGACCGGAGTGTACAGCTGTTTGTTCGGAGGTGTCATTTTTGTCTCAGTGTCTTCGTCAGTCATGTTAACTAAAGCCACATATGCGCCAGTGGTTTATATTTGAACTGTGACACAGAGAGTGGGACACAGACAGTGAGACAGAGAGTGAGACAGAGAGTGAGACACAGACAGTGAGACAGAGAGTGAGACACAGACAGTGAGGCACAGAGAGTGGGACACACAGAGTGAGACAGAGAGTGAGACACAGACAGTGAGACACAAAGAGTGAGACAGACAGTGAGACAGAGAGTGAGACACACAGAGTGAGACAGACAGTGAGACACACAGAGTGAGACAGAGAGAGTGAGACACACAGAGTGAGACAGACAGTGAGACACACAGAGTGAGACAGAGACTGAGACACAGACAGTGAGACAGAGAGAGTGAGACACAGAGAGTGAGACATAGAGAGTGAGACACAGAGAGTGAGACACAGAGAGTGGGACACAGAGAGTGAGACAGAGAGTGAGACACACAGAGTGAGACAGAGAGAGTGAGACACAAAGAGTGAGACGCAGACAGTGAGACACAGAGAGTGAGACAAAGAGAGTGAGACAGAGAGAGTGAGGCAGAGAGAGTGAGACACAAAGAGTGAGACACAGAGAGTGAGACAGAGAGTTAGACACAGGCAGTGAGACACAGACAGTGAGACAGAGAAAGTGAGACACAGACAGTGAGACAGAGAGTGAGACACAGACAGTGAGACAGAGAGAGTGAGACACAGACAGTGAGACACAGAGAGTGAGACAGAGAGTTAGACACAGGCAGTGAGACACAGACAGTGAGACACAGAGACTGAGACACAGAGAGTGAGACAGAGAGTTAGACACAGACAGTGAGACAGAGAGTGAGACACAGAGACTGAGACACAGACAGTGAGACAGAGAGTGAGACACAGACAGTGAGACAGAGAGAGTGAGACACAGACAGTGAGACACAGAGAGTGAGACAGAGAGTTAGACACAGGCAGTGAGACACAGACAGTGAGACACAGAGACTGAGACACAGACAGTGAGACAGAGAAAGTGAGACACAGACAGTGAGACAGAGAGTGAGACACAGACAGTGAGACAGAGAGAGTGAGACACAGACAGTGAGACACAGAGAGTGAGACAGACAGTGAGACAGAGAAAGTGAGACACAGACAGTGAGACAGAGAGAGTGAGACACAGACAGTGAGACACACAGAGTGAGACACAGACAGTGAGACACAGATAGTGAGACAGAGTTAGACACAGACACTAAGGGACGACCAGAAAGACCCCCCCCCCCCCCCCCTTCGACCTCGTTGTACTCACTGTGTCTCTTGCACAACTTGAGAAGTGCATGTCATGAATTTTCAACATGGGCCCAGACTTTCTCCTCCAGTGAACGGGGGACAATACCACAGCTCCCCCGTGTGGTTAAATATACGTACTGCACCATGAAAAGTCCTTGTAAGATGAGGCTTATTTTTCATCACACATTTTGGAATAATCTTTTTTTGCTGTGTATCTTTTTCTTGTAAGCGCTCCGTGTCTTCTACCTTTTACAGGAAGGAAGCCTGTTGAAATAAATAAAGTAAACATCAAGAGGACAGGAGTATATATATATTTATATTTGTCATATCAGTTTGCATGTCATAGATTTTTTTACTTGGCCACATAAAAACTCTTTTCTACTTTTACTCACCCAAGTAAAAGGTCTTGGCTAAGAAGTTGCTAACAATATTTATTTTGTAAAATACACTCACCAAACATTCGCTAAGAACACCCAGGGGTGTAAGCACCAAATTCTGGGCCCTATACATAAGCAGTCTCTGTGGCCCCCCTACCGCCACCAACTGAACCCCCAACCCTTCACAAGTACTTCACTATGGTTAAATGAGGTTTGCTTAGAGTATCGCGCTGAAGAGAATATTATTGTCTTCATGTTTATTTCTGTATTCCCAGGGTATTAGACGATGCCAAAAAATACAGAACCTCCCCTATTTTTTGAAGTACAGAGTTTAGTCTCTCAGCCAATGTATTCGGCCATTTTTTTTCAATTTATGTTATGACACAAATTACAAAAAGAAGAAACAAAAAAGAATGCTGTAGTTCTGTGGAGGGAAAAAAAGTTGTTGATGAGAAGTCATTGGGGGGAATGTCAGACTGGTTGGAGCTTTTTACTAATGTAGAGAGCAGGAAAGCGTCTGCGAATGAACAACACGTCCAAACCTTGAGGTGGATGAGTCACAACAGCAGAGACCACATCAGGTTCCACATCGTCAGCCGCTGGCTCACCAACACGGGGCAGTTGAACCGAAGAACGCAACCTGCAGATGGCAGGCTCAGAATTTGGCATCAACAGCATGAAACCATGGACCCAACCATGACAATATGAACGTGGTCACTTTCATTCTTGGACAGAGAATGATCACCCCCAACGACTCTGCAGCTCTGTGCAGTTAATACCCTCTTTTAACTCACTTTGGTTTTACATTGGATTTTGTGGTTCAGCTTTGTTTCACTGATACAAGATGCAAATCAATAAGACCTTATCAAAGACGCCTTTTGATAAGGCATCAGAGATGATAAGTTCATTGCTCTCAGCAATGTCAGAGTCGACCTCCTGGTTCTATCATGTCATAGATTATTAAAGGTGACATATTATGCTCATATTCAGGTTCGTACTTTTAATTTGGGATACCACTTGAGAAGGTTTACATGCTCTAATGTTCAGAAAAGGCATCAGTTTTCTCATACTGCCCATTCCTGCTGCTCCTCTTTTCACCCCCCTGTCTTATACACCTGGATTTTGTTTAACCCCGCCTCCTGATAAACCCCAGTCGGCTCTGATTGGCCAGCTGGCCCAGTCTGTTGTGATTGGTCAACCGCTTTCAAAATGTGTAGGAAATGCCACGCCCCTTCACCAGAAAAGTGGAGATTCTCAGAACGCAGGCGGGGTTACCTCAAAAGAGTCCAACTGTGACATCACAGTGGGAGAGAAATCTGAACCAGACTGTAGGGTTTAGCCAGCTCACACACAAAAAACAGGGTGGTCTTTTTTCACAGTTTGTGGGTTGGTATGCTCCACACTGAAAAAGTTTTTTTCTTTTGCATAATATGTCACCTTTAAGTAAATCAGCGATCATATTCATGTAATACAGTAATAATGAATTTGTCTGCAGCAATAAGCAGCAATGACTTTGTAACTGGATTTCCCTAAGTCGTTTTCAGCGATGTCATTTGAAAACATTTGCCCATAAAGAGGACGGAGGTGTCCTCCTTGTGCCTCGTGTCTTTTAGTATCTGGCCATTTAGCACACTTATTATTCCATCCCCTCCAAGGAACTCTCCCTCATCCGATCACAGACGTCGCATTAGGGGAGCAGAGCAGTTTGGCCTTGGCACCTGATTGCCACTGTGTTTGATGGAGGGAGCCTCGTGTATATAATGATCTCTGAGTGTCCTCGTGTAGTCTTTTCACTAATGCACCGAACAAACCGATTGGCGTCAACGCAAAAAATTCTCTATCGCGCAGAGTTGTAATGAAAGGTGAAGGGGCTGCGCCACTGAAGTGACCGCGGAGGGGTACGGTTAGAAAACCTGAGGTCGCCACTGATGCTACAAAGAAAGAAAGAAAAAGATTCAGCAAATGCACTGCACTGTTAAAGAACAACCAGCCGTTTAATGTGCTCGTCTATTTAAACGTTAAAGCTGCACCATTCAATATTTTTTTATAGTAACTACAGTTCAAATGACTGTGTAATGGGAAAGTAATATAATACTTTTACAAGGCGTGATTACATAGGTCAGAGATAATAATCCTCGTTATGCCTCGGGTCACATGATCACTGTTGTTTTTATTTGTGTGTTACAGCAGCAGGCTATCTAAAAGAAAACTTTTTTTATGTTCCTTATCTTCGCAAATAACTAAAGCCCTGTGACAGCTTTACTTTGGGACAGGGGCTGCCACATTTAAATAATGCTTACTTTTAATTTTTAAAAGCTATGAAATTACCTCGTGAGACGCAGTTCTGAAGATGACAGAACCTCTGGCACTCGCTCTGCCCTGTCCCATCAGCCCTGAGGGGTAAAAGGCAGATACAATCACTATGCGTTGTTTGTAAAAGCGTCTTATTTTACTTTAGCTTTGTGTCATCTCCACAAAGTAAGCATCCCCCGAAACGAAGAAAATCCAGAGATCAGCTGGAGCTAACGGAGGAAGAGCAACCTTTATCTATTTATTTATTTATTGAAACTGCTTGCATACAAAATATATTGCATTATAACCAGACATGTAAACCCAAACAGCGTAAATGCTAGTAGTATATACAAAAAAAAGGGGGGGTAAGTGCACACAGGGTATACAGGGTTGTTTTTTTATGGGGAAGTGTGTTGGGGGGGGGACTACCCTGGTTTAAATTATCTACATATTATCTGTCTTCACTTTCAGGCAGTCAAACAAAAAACAAAGATTGGTCATCTCATCTCCACTGGCCCCATACCAACCATGCTGCCATCCCAACATGACGTAATGCTTAGTTTGGGGTGGGGCTTAATGGCGACTGTATCACACTTATTATAATCAAAGGTTTTCTTAACTAAAGTGGGAAATCCACAAGTCAAAATTCTTGTGCTTAATGTATTATCGTCATATTTTTAGGGATTCATGCAGCATTTCTTCTTGTTCAAAAAATCATCTCATTGGGACATGGAGTCCAAATCAAGGTTTGTGAATGAGGTCGGGGCTTGTACTTCGGTCACCTCATAACTCAGTAACACAACTTAGTGTTTAAGCTTTAAGAGACAAGATTGATTCAGCCTCATTCAGATTTGAACATCCCACAGGGCTGATGAAGAATGAACATTAATCACGTCCAAAGGCAGATTAGTTCATTGACCATTCCTCTTTTCTGCAGCCCATTGGATGACGGGTAATAAAAAAAGGAAAGTACTGTACAAAAGAGCATTAGAACAGTGCACCTTTAAAGACAACAGTAGATTGCAGGAAAGCAAAAACCTTCAACACACAAATATTTCATGAGGAAAACCCCACAACTATCATTCCTTTTTCCAACTGACATAAAAGTTTTTCGTTATGTGAACAGCTGCCAATTCTCTGTAAACCACAAAGCCCCAGTTAAAACGTATTCCAGCCAAAAGTTACTTCAACAGTCTGTTTTCTATGGCGACGCTATAGACAGATCTGACAAAAATATCTGATTGGGACAAATCTCTAACGGACCCGTCGACAGCACACAATACAACTGGAACAAGTTTTATGAAAACAATCTTAAATCAATCTCTCTATGTGTAGAATACATAGTAAACATTTGAAAAAACAGTAATTCGCTGATTTATAGAAGCATTACTCTGGTGATGTCATTCTATTTTATCTACATGACGTGTTATAGTGCTGTCGAGGGCAATGTCACACCAACAGAAAAACAAAAACAAGGTAGTGTTGCATCTTGAGAAAAGGTGGCTCTGCAAACCAGCGGTCGTGCCGTTTGGCACCACCGTGAGCCATTTCTACAAGTTACCCAATATGACCGCTCACATTGCCAGGTTGAATCACAATGTACACAGATTGATCCTGGGAGGAAACACGCATTCGCGCTGCTCCTCGTCTTAAACCTCGTTTGGAATCCCAAATGGTTCACAAACCTACTTCTGTCGAAATGTATCCCATTGAACCATCTAAGACGGCCACTTTTTCACGGGCCAGATACCAGGCCGAGGCGCTGCATGATCTCCACTTTGCTCTGGTTACATTTCATGTTCCCACTGCGGGCGATGGGAGAACAGCGAGATTAGATGGCGTTAAGACCTTGTAGGAGGCCTCCTAATTAAAAGGTCCGACGTAGAAATACTACCTTAGCACCGATTCTTGCGTACACCAGTCCCTCCTCGTCTGTTTAGTTTTTTTTAAAATTTACATCCACCATACAAGTCCAAAGCCTTGACCTCGCACAACAGTTTGTTGGTAAAGCCTCAAGTAGTCAAACCCCCCAAAATCCCAGTAAGCTGCTTTTGTTGGTTGAATATCAGCAGTAAAAAAGAGTCCAAGGAACGCTCTAAAGCTGGTGTGTGGAGGCACAATAAAATACACCGACCAGCAACTCGCAGTGGAGCCACAGACGCAGAGATTCATCGACACTGTCGCGCCACAACGGGGCGGACGTGACGGCGGGAGCTTCGTGGAGTCCGGAGCCCCGATCGTCTGCATCCAAACTTGCATGTGGCTCTTTCAGTCAGAACAAGCGGAACTGGCCCGAGGGAGACAAGTCTCACCACCAGCAACTTATTACCTTGAGGATATTTTTGCAACGGCAAAAAACAAAGAAAGAAAGAAAGAAAGAAAGAGTACAAATTAATACGATTCTAAACACTTGTCGTCGCCATAGTGACAGGAAAAAAAAGGGAGCTGGATTAAAATCATTTGGGTCCCACTATATGAAGGCTGACAATCATCGACCAATGTACAAGGCGTGTTTTATTTGCTTTTTTAAAAAAAAGGAACAGGGAAAATCCACCCTAACACATTATCGACATGGGTTACTTACTGTTACTGTACGGGGCAATCTTTTTGCCAAAAGCCACCATGTGGTACATTTTGAATTGGTGGCGCGCTTTCATCAAAAGCTTTATGGAAGGGTTACATTTTGGAAACTACATAGCACGAGTCGGCTCATGTCCGTGAATACCGAGGAGAGATGCTTAGCTTAGCTCTGTTTAAAGACTCGAAACGGTTGGCCTAACTCCAAAGTTCAAAAATGCTCCTACCACAAATGTAAAAAGGGACACGTCGTGGTTTTTCCGGCACGGAACTACTGGATTCACATTGCTGCTGTTGGTGTTCGAGATGAACCTTGAAGACTTAACAGTAAAACATGTTAATTGGCTCAAGCGTTGCTGGTAGGGGCGTCTGTCTGAGTCTGGAGAGAGGAAGGTCGTTTTCCTTTTGCTTCCAGCCTGTACGCTTATTGTCTCCAGATTGACACTGACGTCACTTTCAAAATCTCAATCTATTCCTAACTACTGTATATATATCTTTTGTTGTTGTTGTTGTTTCTTGGGGGGGGGTAAGTTAAGAATGACAATCCTTCCAAAAACATGACGCCTCAAGACCCCTTGCGGTCTTTTTTTAAGGGTCTTTTAACTGGATCTCACAATCCTCAGTGACCTTGGAACAGTAATGTTGGTCACGAGCCAACAGATGGTTGAATACGACAATTTGCTCAACTTGACTACAGAGGAAGATCATGAGATGTGGTTGAAAGACCAAAAATAGCTACTGAGCAGACTCTTGAGTGTAGGTTTTGGTTTTTTCTTGTTCTTTATTACTGTTCTCGAGGTCAGATGATCTTGACCTGTTGCTCCTAACAACTGCTGTTCTCTATAAAAGGTGAAACTAACCCAAATTAACCCCAAAACGCCAACCTTGTTCATCTCATGCATTACCAGTAAACAAACTACAATTTAAAATGACTGTGCGCCTCTAAATGTAAATTCAACAATGAAGTCATTTGCTTGTCAGTCATCCTTCCCGTGTGGGGGTTTTCACTCACAAATCCAGTTTTAGGGTAGATTTTCCCTGTTGAGTAAAAAAAAAACCTTAAAGTCACCGTATTTTTTTAACAACAATAATTTTCGAGTTCATTATTAATGACAGCTGCATGTGACTCAACCCGGCTATTTTTTCCACACATCATTAAGTTTATTATCAAGAGGTCTAGCATTCAACTGATATTAAACAGCAAAAAAAAAAGAAGATATCAGGATAAGTGCACATTTGAATCAATTGTACAAATATTTTCTCAGACAAATAATGACATCAGTATATACAGTATAACACCCTCCCTTCTTTTGTCGTATGTTTTTTTAGTTTTGTTTTTAACAATACAAAGCAACTCCATACTGTTGATTCTCTATTGACAATATAGAGGCGACGTTCACTTGAACCGTTTGCTGATGCACTGCAGAAAATGCGTACTAGGTAAAAATGCGACATGGCTGCAGTGTAAACGAGTGAAAGCAGAAGTCAGAACAGATTAGTGATAGAGAAACTGACACCAACAATACTTCAGAAAAAAAGAAAGAAAAAAAGCCTGTTTCTTGATTCCTTACGCGTGTTTCAACCGTTTCTTGAGACGTTTTCTAAAAGATTAAATGTTCCCATGTGCCCCCTGACTCTGAGCTGGTGGTTTGTCAGAAGACGTTGGTCATCACCGGATGCTCCCCGACTCCAGCCAGTCTTATGTCGAGGAACAAAGAGACAAAGAAACACTGACTAAAAAAAACTAAACTGATGTATGTCTTTTTTTGTTGTTTTTTTTGTGTTCAAAGCTACTGAATATCTCCAAAATCCATATTAAAAGATGTGCATGCATCGCAAGACTAGGAAGGTTCGCTAATCTCTGAAATAGAAAAAGACCTGGCTCAATCTCTGAAAACCCTTTTTTTCAGTTCCTGTCCTTACTTCATTTACTTTCCGGGAAGCGGAGAGGGAATAGTTACACTGGGGTCGCACCATTTTCGCATCTCAAGATTACATGTTGGGGGGGGGGGGTCTAACTTTCAAACGGGGCCAAAGGTTCCAAAGAAGCCAGTGGAGGACGAGAACATGACAAAAGCAACTGAATCCATTTCGCAGATCAATTGAACCAGGTCATAAGCTACAGGCTTATGTCCGTCGACTGTACAAGGGTACAACACGATAAGTGTTTCAAAAGGGACCAGGTGGTAAAAGACGGCAGTTTCCTGGTGAGCCAAAGTCTCCCTATACAATGAGCAACTCGCCCTTGGGGTTTAGAAGGGAGCTCACAAAAAATTGTCAGCACTGCAGGCGGAGACTGCGACCATTTAGGTGCAATGTGGTTATGTGTGCCGCCAGAGGTCAGCGGCGGGCGACCTGGTAAAGTTCGTCAAGTATGTGTATCTCAATGGATTTACTCATATTCTGTGATGGTGCTGATTCACCTTCACCCCGACCATCGCCCTCACTTTCACAAGCTCATCAGCCACGCGTTGGTAAATCAAAATGAAACTCCACAATGCTCTGAGGCGTCACCTCCTGTCACCGGTCGTATTTGAGTGCATGAAACACACACACGACGTAGTTCGTTGCACGAGTTGAATCGAGTGAATGAATCAATCACGTCACTTAGAAAATCGCCATCTTTACCCATCTGGTCGGTGTCTCTCATCATCCCTGATTTACAAGTCTAGGTTGTGATTACTAGCCACAATTTGAAAGGCACATTTAAGGTTTCTCTGAGCATTCACGGCCTTTCTTACGCATGAAAGACGACAGGCTTCTGTTATTTGCCATGCTCTTTGTTTCGTCTTCTCATGGAATAACGCAATAAATGTTTCCCCGAATGTCAAACTATTCCTATAAGGGCAGCGCCATGAGGGAGGCTGAATTCAATTTGTGAGCTAGATCCAAGATCCTTCCTGAACAATTCCACGGCTACAGGAATGGGAGATCTAAATTTATTTAGGGATTACAGTAATTTGATGTAGTACATCGTGAAACGTCGAGAAGCCCCCGCGGAAACACAGAGAAACCTTAACTTTTTTGTTTGTTTTTGCTTTTGCTTTACAGAGACTTTCTCACATTTCAACAGTTTGGTTTCCAAAAATACCCAAACAAATGTCACCATGAATCTTCTTTGCATTCACGAGTCTACAAATACCTTCTACGCTAGCCCATTGTTGTCATTGTTGTTGAATTTGGGATACAATTTGGGTGAACAGAGTGTAAATGATCGGTGAAGGCTTTTGTGTAACCTAAACTGTAGTTATTTTGAAGGGCGGTAATGTTAGCAAGGATCCTTCCATGCAGAATATTTATGACGTCAGATGAGAGCGCAAACTCAATACTCTTTGTCTGATGTTAATTTGAGGTCTGGAAACCTGCACGGGTAAGAAAAGTCACTTTTAAGCTCTTTGTTGAGACGATTGCCCAGTTGTTGTTCGGGTCTATGTCAAAGAGCTCTAACACCCCGTGACATCGTCTGGGACAAAACGCATTGGCGGGAATCTGTCAAAGTGATCTCATGCCATTTACTTCTCCCCCAAAAGACTTCTATGACATTCATACAGAGTCGTGGCATGAATCATCCAACAGAGATAACATAAAAAACTATAACACGGTAGTTGTATTACAGAAGCTTTGATCTATCCGGGGAAGCCAGGTGCTATTTTTAGAATGGGCCAAATTGACAAAAATGGAGGAGCATAAATTCAAGGCACAAAGATTTATAAAATAAAAATGATTTAAAAAGACTCGTATGGTAGAATGGTAGATGGGTCACAGTGATGAACTGCACGTTGTGATTACAGTGCCCCGGAATTTGTCGTACCGGAAACAAAAGTCTTTTAGAAGCAAGATTCCCTTGCACCCTACCATTTACAAAACGTAGCCAATGGAATATCTATAAATTTAGATTAAGACAGACGGGTGGGCTCAGAATAAGTCGGAAAAGCATGTAGAATTCAACTTAAACCACGTTTTTTTTAATTATATCAAGGCATTACTCACAATAACTTGTTCCCTCTACGCTAATACTCGAAAAACAGTTACTGCGAAACAAAAAAAGTTAAATACAAAGGTTTTCATAAATTAAAGAAAAGCTCTCACGTGATCAGGTGACGTGATTTTCTACGTTAATGACGTCGCTGCCTTAATCCCGTTTGTCTGTTGCTGCACTTATTTAACTGGCATCCTGCTCCTGACCGCTTTGTTAGGTGTAAGTGGGGGAAAAGAACAATAAAATCAATATGTATATGTTGTGGACTAAGCCCTCTCCATAAAATATTCCATTGTCGATGTTGGAAAGGCTTTTATTAGTCTGGTGCAAAGATGCTGACTTTTGTTGACGGCAGACATGTTGCCCAGAGCCTGATGGGTCACAACAGTTTGGCCTCTGTATATCTCAAGGGTTTTAGTCAGGAGGAGTTATTATTATTTATTCTATAACCGTATAACACTGTGAACCTACTGGTTTTTATCTGCGTTTCTGGACGTCGCATGTTGAATTTTACGATCCTTTATTGCAGCATTTTTTGTGATGGACTTTGCTATTCACTGTTGTTACTGTAGGTGTGTTTGGGGGTTGGACAGCAGTTAATCACCTGCTGAAGACTTTCCCGTCTCCCTTCGCTTCAGTTAAAGCTTTTTAACTGTTCGTTTGGATCAAAGTGCCTCAGATTTATTTTTCGCCATTGATACGTCCTGCATTGTACTTTTTTTGAATTCGTGCTTGGTCAGAATAGTTGAGGAGAACGAAGGGATTTCACATTATGAAGGCCAAAGAAAACAAAAAGACGGATGACTTAAATGATGAGACTGGGAAATCCTTCACTGCTGACTGAAGTTTGGTACATCTGCCCCGTCCTTCGTAAATTAATAATTCATTAGTTCATTATCAAGTCTCTCTGGAAGCATACCTAAAAGACACTTGGACTTTTTCAATCAATGTGGTTATATTATAAATTTGTGACTGATCTGTTGGACTTTTGGAGAAAAAAGTGGTTTTTCGACCTGCACTGTACAAAACAGAGAGGTCACCTCCTCCGTGCTGCAGAGTCCTGTACATGTCCCCGTTTCAGTCAAACAAATCTAAGAAGTGAAGGTGCACACGTTTCACTGCCCTCTGACATGGCAGTAATTCCACATTTTTCTGTAATTTTTTTCTTTTCTTGTGAGCAATTTGAAAAAGGCCAGTGACAAAAACAAACCATAACAAATATTTGGTACTGATGGGGAGGAATGTTTGGGGTTAATGCCTCTGTAGTAAGAGATGAGCTTTAGTCAAATCCCTCCTCTTTTTGTACAACAAAGTAAGGATTATTTTTATTCGTCCCTCTACAAAAGAACGCAAGATACAATACCAGCCAAGAAGAGCCCTGGACCAGTAACCTCGCAGACCAGACCTCAGCAGAGCAGACCAGCAGACACCAGGTGACCTCAGGTCTACGACTTCACTACGGTAAACTGATGAAATATGTGTATTCATGTGTTTGACAGAGACAGAGAAAGAAAAGAAACAGAGAGAGACGGAGACCCTAAAATGGTTTATGACCAGATGCCTGTGTGTGTTTCTGAATGTGTCTCTGTGTGTGTGTGTGTCTGTGTAAGTATGTACGTATGTGTGTGCGCGTCTAAATGAGAAGGTCCTCCAGTGGTGTATCTACGACACTCCGTTCACCAGCGGGGGAGCGTCCTGTTTGTCCTTCTTCATCCCTCGGTCTCTGATGGACCTCTGATGATGATGACGGACCGGGCCGTCGCCAACACTGCCCTGGGACGAGGAAGGCCCTCCTCCTCCTCCTCGACCCCCAGACGAGTGCTGCACGCTACGCTCGTTGTTACCGTCCACGCGGATCTGTGGGGGGAAGAAAAGGAAACGAGTCGAGTCTGGTCCAACAGTGCACATTCTCGGATGAGGGATTATTACTGATGAACTGAAAATTTGAAAGTTTTGCTGGAAATCGTGGAAATGAAGGAACAGGATATTCTCACAACAAGATCAGATTCTTAGCATATACACTGATGGTCCTAAACATTGCATCTTTCTCGTCTCTCCTTTTACCACCGTGAGAGGAGCCTCCCGCGGGAAGACTGGGAGCAGCCCACAATATTGACAGATGATCAGCATTATTTGCTTTTATTTGACAATTCAGATTTTGGGGGGAGGGGTTTAGAGAAACAGTCAGTTGTGAACCCGGATGGGATCAGTGAAAAAAATACTTGCAAGTGGTTGTTTTTTCAATATATAATTTTTAAAAGCATCACATAATTAGGTGAAGCTTTCTGTTCTTAGAGTGAATTTGCGAGGCATTTCAGGATTAAGAGCACTACAACAAAGATAGTTGTAGGGTGTGTGTGTGTGTGTGTGTGTGTGTGTGTGTGTGTGTGTGTGTGTGCGCTACCTGTAAGCTGTCTTCCTGGGCTCTAGTTTTGGGGTCTCTGATATGACGAGGTCTCGGCTCGCCCCACTGCATGTCGTCACCTAAACCAAGACAAAAAAAATTTGACTTACAGGTTCCATCCCTGTGCCCGATATTATGGGGTGAATGAAAACCCTCACGTGTCCCTGCATGTCCAAAGTGATGGGTTTAAATTTATGAGCGTCATAATTAGATTTATGTCAGGGGAAATTTTGCTTTCAATATAAATGTGGGTGTCCTGGAAAAGCAAACACTCATAATGAGAATTTATTAGAAGAGAGAGAGTCCACGGAGATCTCATTATTTGATCCGGGCCTATTCTTCAGGCTACAATTTGATGAAATGCATCTCAAACATATTTATTTCCATCCACCAAACTAATTTACTTCTATCGTGGGGAATTTTTTTTGTCTCTTCCCCTGGAATCATTATCTTCAAAATTAGCTCCTGTCAAATGGTGGAAAGATAACGGGAAAATAAAAAACTGATTAAGAAAAAGTTTATCTGTTTTCTTCGTTGGAAATGTTTGAATCATCTCTGTATCACCGACACATCCGCTGAGGACAATCCTCGTTGCCATAAACAGATCAAATAACGGCAGGTGGTTATCGCTACTGACCTTTATACCCTCCTCCTCCTCGTCCTCTCCCCCCTCGTCCCCTCAGCCCTCCGCCACCCGGTCTCTTCCTCCCATCTGTCCGTCTGGGTAGGGTCCCACCCCCGGTCATCAGCTCCTCGGCGGGGGCCAGCGACCAGTCGCTGAGCTCGTCCCTGTGGTCGGACTCGGTCTCCGAAGCGTTGGACGCTTCCGAGTTGGTGCCTGGGGGACACAGTGTGTGAGTGGTACCTCATTAAAACTGCCTTGGAAAAGACAATGTGGAATTAACCTTTGATTAATTGTTGAGTTATTAACAATGTGGTCGCCTGGGGGAGGTGGGCTCCATTCAGCAATTAAGAATCTCACACCAGCTGCAATGTACTTTCCACTCAAATGTCAGAAATCTAAAAACTTAATTTACCTTGGGGAAACTGTGCACACAACACTTGAGAAGAGTATTTTACACTGAAGCATCAGGTTGTTCAGTTTTCCACTGTATTTAACGGATGTTAAAACGAGTTTTAACCAATTGACTCATTTGTAGTCATTTTGTCGTACCTGAGGCGAAAGCTGTGCCTCCTCCTCTTCGCCCACGTCCCCCTCTTCCTCCCCCTCCTGCGTAGGGCTTCCCTCCTCCGGCTCCTCTGCCCATCCCCAGCCCCATGCCGTTGTCAAACACGTAGGTTTTGTCTTTAAGGTTTCGGGGTCCCGTTCCTCCCCCTCCACCTCCCCCTCCGATCTGCCTCAGCTGCTCGTCAATCTGGAGACGCTCCAGACGAAGCTGATCCACCTCCTGTGGACGCGGACAGAAAAAAAAGAGTTAGCCAGAGTATTTATCCTGGTTTAGATCACATTTGGAATATGGTGTCTTCATGGGCCACAGAGAAACCTGCTTGTTCAACCCTCTTGTGTACAGTACATGAGTCTCATATCATTCAGGTTGATCCCTCCCTGCGACCTCAACTGTTGAACACAAACCCATTTTGTCTCAGCAATGCTTGATTTACCAACAATCTCCTCCATCTGATCTTATCCAGGCTTGTGAAACCAGGATATAATGTTGAAACCAAAACCCAGTACACCGACGTGCATGTAAATACATGAATTACAGCGTCAATTTATTCACACATAATCTTTATCTTATAATCACTTTATCTCAAAGAAATAGTATCAATGTAATTATCAAACATATTTTTAAAGTTGCATAAAAGCTGGTTTGCCATTTGGGTGCAGCACAATGATGTGTTTAACACAAAATTAACGACAAAAGGAGACCAAACAAAAACTTTAGAACCGAAATGTGAAGATTATAAAATCAAAAGCATGCGCTGAAAGACAATAAATCACGATGTTCATGAAGAAATATGTACGTGAAATAAAGAAAAAAGTGAAGCTTTTGAATGATTATGTATTTCCGCATGAAGGTCAAGAGTGACAACAAATAGTTTGGGTAGCGATGATAATTATTTACTCTTAAGTTTAACCCTCTTGCTAAATGAAATGGTGCTAAAAAACATTCTTACATTCCTCACTACTACTACTGCTACTACTACAAATGCTGTGAATATTGTTATAACAATGTCATTTTAAGCACTATGCTGTTTCTTCTGATTTGGAGCAGGGCCTGATGGAAGATGTTGTGACTGGTGGGTGCAGACGAACCTTCAGATAGTTAAGATGGTAGTCCAGCAGTACTGTGGCATTGGAGATGCTCTCCTTGGTCCCCACAAATACAAATGGCACCAGTCCCTGTGAGAGAGAGAGAGGGTGAGAGTTCACTTAGATTTATCAGTTGAGTCAGGTCTGAATGGCAGATATTGAATACAACATATAGTATATCATCACCTGAAACTAAGAATCATTGTGCAATTTGGCTGCTAGATGACAAACCCTGCACACTGCACACATTAGCACATTTTATAACTACTAAGTATTATTATTATCAGAAGCCACAAAAGGTTCACAACCCCACAGTCATTAACAACATTAGGGGAAGAATCTAATAAAAAATGACCCAGGTCTGCACAGTAGCATCTGCAAATTCTTCTTTATCTCATTTTTCACTCCATATTTTTTCCAGAGAGAGGGTGAATTGGGATCCTATTGCTAAACAACTTCATACTACCTCTTAGTAAACAATCATCATCATCCATCAAAAAAAAGAAAAAAGAAACTCCAGGTTGTGATGTGTCACAGTTTCCTTCCCACTGACCTCGTCTGCTCCTCCTGCTGCTGCTGCTGCTGCTGCGGCCGCTGCGGCCGCCGCCGCCGCCACTGGCGGCTGCTGCTGCTGCTGCTGCTGCTGCTGCTGCTGCTGCTTTTTGTCATTTTCAGGCTCAATCCGAACCCGCACCACACCGGACTTATCAACCACCTCCTGGATCAGTTTACCATTCTTGCCAATCACCTTCCCTGTGCAGGGGAAAACATCGTCAATCGCAGTCTGCTGGGACTCGGAGGTTTAATCGCCTGGCTAGTTATCGCATGAACGATCTCATCGTCTCAGTCGAGTGATTTTTCTCACCTACTAAGTTCCGGGGAACTTTGATGACGTCTTCAGAGAACTCCAGGAAAGCCCTTGCTAGGCGGACTGCCTCGTGGTCCTTAGGCCAAAAAACGCAAAGCAAATGTTTTGCATTTGTGTCATTTCATTACCTCACTCAGATTTAACATAAATATATAAATAACAAGACATTTTTAAATGTCTCGACACTCAGTTGTGTACTAGTGTCCATATCTCGTCAATCCTACCTCTCCGTATATGTGAAAGGTGCACGTCTCTTCGTCCAGGTCTATATTAGTGACTCCGGGGACTTTGCGAGCTTGCTGGATGTTGGCCCCGTGAGTCCCGATGGCAAGACCCATCAGATCATCCCGGACCACAAACTGTTCATGAAACCGTGACGCAAGCTGTCGGGAACTCTGCAGAAACACACATACACAGATACACACAGACACACACACACACACACACACACACACAAAAAATTATTCATTAGCACAACCGAGCAAACAGGGATCATACCACACTTGAAGAAAATGCTTACAGTGATCTATCATCATATTTAACCACTAAAATATCTAATTAAATGTCCATGAACACAAACATACATTTGAAGTTTTAGTGTGTGTGTGTGTGTGTGTACCTCCAGTTGTCGGCTGGCCTCTTCATTCCGCTGCATGAGAGACAGTTTGGTGCGGAGGCTCCTGAAGTGCATGTCGCTCATCATGTTCGCCCGCTTGGTTGTGACCTCGTTCACGGACTGTGACAAACAATCAAGACCCGTTTCACACAAACATCTAAATGTGGAATACGTTAGTGTGGTGTGTTGTCTACAAATTGCCACAACGTAAGTGACCTACAACGAATCATTTGTTGTAAGTCATACACATGAACCGCAGTCACATGGATTTGGATGGAAGGACAAATACCGAACCAAAAAAGTCATTTATATGTACCAAGACGACCAGCTGCTTTTTCTCTGAGTCGTAGGTGACGGTGAACCCTCCCACAGCCTTCTTAAAGTCTTTGTGGGCCGATTCCTTGGAGCACCTGTCAAAACAGAGTTACACAGATTCATATCATGTGAATTCATGACCTGAAATAATTCAGTAATCAGGGACATGAGTGTCCATACCTTACCTTACATTCATTTCACAGCCGCTAATGTCTAAAGCGACGTATACTATAAGTGCATTCAACAATGAAGATATTACCGAAAAAGAGCAAGAATCATGTGAGATCATACATTACATACCTCACAGACTTTGCACATACATCGCAGACTTGTGCCTTTTCACAAAGTATTATAATTAAGTGCATATGTAGCCCAATCATGGCCATTTTTTTAAATAAAGTTTATAAGGTTTGACTATTGCAGGTTTTAGACATTAAAAACCAACAACAATGTGTCCCACACTTTCTTAAATAGCTGTAACATATATTAGTGTTGTATTAGTGGCATATAACGCTGTTGCTCTACTGGCATTGACACTGTGCCGCTCATAAACAACCCGACATTGTTCACCCCCTATATGTGGCTACAGATCAGCACGTTCTGTTAATCTCTCCACTGTCGCTAAGCGTTTGCTCATTGTGGGAACTGTGGATTTTCGCTCTATAATATTATAAAGTCTATACCTTACTATGCAAAATGCCTTGA
The DNA here is from genome assembly GCF_022379125.1 of Scophthalmus maximus. Lineage (NCBI taxonomy): Eukaryota > Metazoa > Chordata > Actinopteri > Pleuronectiformes > Scophthalmidae > Scophthalmus > Scophthalmus maximus. Next base: position 6,304,429 of record NC_061523.1, on the reverse strand, counting down.
CTTAACCTATGTTGTGAAATTGAAAATGGCGATACACGCAGTGAACACAAGTCTTTGTGTTAGTCCCCAGTCTTTACATCAAACTTACATCTGCCGTAGATCCTCGGGTACGTCCAGTCTGATCTTGATGAAGGTGGCTTTCGTGGCTGGTTTATTCGGGTTGACTGGCCGTAACCGCTCCAGTGTCACAATCTCATTTAACGTGGCATCACACGCGGCGTACTCTATTACGTAGAACTAGGGACACGGACAGACAAAAACAGTTTATGAGTGATCAGTGATAAATCGTACTTAAAATATAACTATTAGTTTAAATAACGGTATTAGAATTTTATGGAAAGAATGTAAGAGAGAGACAGAGGAAGACACCTGCAGATATTTAAAAAGGCAGGGGATGAGATAAAATGTAAAACCAGGCCAGAGATGAAATTGGGGAACAGAAGTAAAAGAACAGCTCAGAGCAGAGACATGTCTGACTAATTAGCCTAAAATTAAATTAAAATTTTAAAAATTACATCAGTCACCAGAGGAATGACCATATACTTATTATCTACACTGAGTCACTTCAGTCCAACATGTTTTATGTTTGCAGTGTTAATTCCAAAACACTTCATACGCCACTTAAATTAATCAGCAATTTAGGACTCAAAGAAAACATGTACTACATTAACAAGGCTGCATTTGTAGAAAACAACGTCACTGCAGCAGCACAGTATGAATGTTTATCAAGAGATGGACCAATGAAGGTGTCCCCATGCTACAGGCTGAGCCTTACCTCTCCTTTGACCATGCGAACCTTAGCCAGCCACCATCCACATGGCTCCTTGTCATTGGCCCTGGAATATACCTGATAACGGACAAAAAGATTTCTCACAAACGTTCCACCCATTAGAAAAAGTCTGGCACAGAAACAAAGTCAATGAACAGGTGTAATGCAGAGATTAACTGAAAGGCGTTTCATTTGAATTACATTTTAAGACCTTTTTAATGTTTGTTGAATAAAACCAAAAGTAAACGAGACTACCTGCTGCAAGAAACAGCATCAATAATGTTTTTAATGTGTTTGAAAATCACAATTGAAGTACAGATTCTTATCAACCACAGGTATTTTATGTGTAAAAAATATACAGACACAAAATAAACAGTGAACTTAAAATACCTCTTGGGGTCCTTCTTCTCTTGCTCTCTAACTATAACAACTTTGTTCAAAATCAACTGTCTTTAGTGTTCATGTTAATTCCCTAAAACAATTCTGAATTATCCCCACCTCGACCTCATCGCTCTCGTTTATCTCCTTGCAGAACCCCGTCGGTGGAGGAAATCGCACATCCTGAAAAGGGATCTGACGCTCCGGCTGCCAGCTAGGACAGAGGGACATGTACAAACATAGGTGTGAATTCCATCACTGGCAAAGATAGCTTTTTAACAATATTTTACAATATTTTTGTCCATGCACATTACTCACTTGTTTTCAAATGCCACAGTGACCGATCCATCATGAACGTCCTTCACAAAGGCCTACAAGAATCACAGCGGGGGAACAGCAGACATTATTTAGACCCAGGATTTGACATACCTGTATAAATAATTAACAGGAGCGTCACGCTGCCATCGAGCATGTAAAAGGGCTGCAATTTGGAAACCATTAGCCCAAAGACGTAAGCAACCAAACGGCGCGAATGGTTTCCTTTTTGGAGGCTTCAGATTAAGTCGGGTTCGGTTCTGTCTGCGTCCATGTCTGTCAAGTGCTGCAAGTAGGACATGCAACGCCTCAGAGAGTCAGGGAACGCTTCACAACCTCCTCCTTGACCCGTAACTGTTCCCGAACACACAGCAGCTACAGTTTTATGACTGTTTGAACAGTAAGTTTTAGGGAACAAAGTACTGACGTTAGAAACCACATTCATGTGGCCAGAGCTTGGAGAGGATTCAAAAGGGAGAAACGGCATTCTTTTGTTTTCAACTAACAGGTAAGACAAGGGAGTGTGTCACGAGATGTCGTTGAGTCATGTGTTGGCAGTTCGCTGCTAGGTGTACTGTTCTTTGGACCAGTCCTTTCCTGAGTCATTCTCTGAAGTTTCTCTTGTCAGAAATGACGACAATGCAGTTGTGCTATTGAACATTTTCATTAATTACCACATCGTATGTTGAATGTTAATATGATGCGAAAGATGCAACTGTCATTTCTAGCAATGACGAGTAGCTCATTGATCTTTAAAAGACTCCTCAACTGCAAATTTCTTAGTCAAACAAACACAACCTTAAAAAAAAAGGATGTGATCTGCAATAAGCTGGGATATATTGGGCTCCAGTAAAAAAACAAAAAACATGTACCAAATGTATCTCTGTAACAGGCTGACATCAAAGTCTACTTTCATACCAAATGAACTACAGCATGGCTCTGTGAGCAACACATCCCTGCCTCCCACAGCTCGACGTGAACACTGGGGAATTTTTTTCTTCCTTTTTCTTTCTGATCAAGTTGAGTGACTTTGTCTGGAGTCACGGCTAAAACCACTGATTAATCTCCACATGTGATGATGAGAGTCGCACAATCTAAGGCAGACATCTGGCCAATGACATGTACAGTTTTATGCTTGCCTTGTACAAAAATCGTTTCAAGGACGTCATCGACATCTCCAAAAATAAACTAACTGACTTGATGCGTCTGGAACCTTTAAAACTAGGTTACTCCACGGTAGCTCAGATCCAAGATGTCTGGTGTAACTGCACACATCTCACGTACACATGGAATTTTGTGGATATGATGAAAATAATCTACTGCCAAATGTCAAGGTTTTTTTCTTTTGTGAGAACTTGAATAATAACTCATGCTATTCAAACTGCAGGCCAGCAGCACTGTGTGTGTCCCTACAATAATTTGCCCAGACACAAGTACATCCACCGCTGATGATGTTGACACCTCTCACTCCAAAATTGAGTCTTTTTAAATCAGGAATATGCTTTGGTGACGCTCTAATTCCTCTTTCTGAGTTGAGCGCAATCAAAGCTTTTGCAGGAGAGTAGAGCGGCTGACTGGAGACTTCCTACGAGTACGGTGCATTCACCCACCTCGCAGTGGGCAGCAGCACACGCTTTTACCTCCAGATTGATGACAATTGGTGCGAGCAATCAGTGTCACCCACTCCCCAGCCGGAACTTTTGGAGCTACTGGCGATCAGCTGTTCCGCCTAGAAGAGCACAGTCAGCATTGATGTGGCCTTGTGCAGTTTAAATTGGTACCGTCACTGACTTCCCTTTACACTTCTAAGTAGTTTTCCCAGATTAGATCTTAGAAGTAGGACATAAAGTAGAACTTTTCCCCCCCATTCTTCCACACTTGTTCTTAAAGAATGACAATCCCCAAAAACCGGAAATACAAGGTTTTCCATCCCACTGCAACAATTCTTGATGCTAATAACATGTGTATTTTTTTTTAAAAGACCTAAGCACTTCTTCCATCGCTGACAAAACACAGGCCACGGGATCAACACCATGCATAATCAATATCTGCCCGAGTATCTGGGATCGAGACCTGTGAGAGCCATAGAAACATGACACACTTGCTCTGCTGCATTTAAAATCCTTCAAGTCCACACAAATGTCTTGCTTATCATTTCTTGTCTCTTGTCTCTTGGCTCGATGAAATCAAACCAAGTGCCCGCTAAGGGGAAGGCGTGCAGGTGCCCCAGAACAACACCCAGGGCTGCTGCCGACTGTCGGCACCTGTGTGCCGGCAGCCGGCTGCCCCATCACACGGCAGATGCATGTCGACACCATCCACACACTTCTACAACTGCACTGGTTCAGCGCCGACATCGTCACCAATAACCCACTAACTCATCGGGCAGCGCCGATGCTGCAGCAGCAGCAGCGGGAGCAGCAGCAGCAGCAGCGGGAGCAGCAGCAGCCCAACGTCAGTTTTGTTTACAGATTTTCAGCCCGGACAGAACCCAATGAGGCCCGCGGACACAAACAAACCCAGCGAACAATCCTAGCTAAGCCCGCCGGGGGCAATATTCACGTTCACTAGCCGCACGTCCGAGCGTGGCGTAGGAAGTGAAATGACAAAGATCGATAATAATAATAATAAAAAGGGGGGGGGGGCAGCTGCTCACCTTGTAAAAGGCCCCGCTTGTGCCCCTCACTTCCACGACTAGTTCGTCCATGACGCGAGTTAGCAGCTAGCTAGCTAGCCAACCACCGTTAGCGACGTTAGCAGCTAGCTAGCTAAGCTAGCTGGCTAGCCCGACGCTAGCCAAAAGGCAGGAGTCCGCTATCGCTGGCTTTCGCTAGCTAGCCAAAAATAGCCTGCCAGCTGGATGAGAGACGCGGCCACGATAAAAAAAAAAAAAAGGAAAACGCCCGTGGCCGTAACGTGCGTCCCGTTTCGTGCCGTCTGTGTTGCCCGGGGGGGGCGGGGGGGGGCTTTTGTTTCCCGTCGGACTCGCAAATTCCGAATCTATTGACGAATCGGAAGGCGACCCCCTCGCAGCTAGCCAGGTTAGCTCGTGGTAGCTAGCGATGTTAATGTTGTGTGATCGGCGGCGGAGCGGCTATTGCTGGTCGCGTCTCCCCACGTGACGTCTCCACTCTCTTCCTCTGCCGAGAGCCGAGGCCGCGCTCGTCATCCGCGGCTGTTACTGCTCTCCACAGGTGATCCGGGAGAACGTCGACACTGTCGCGTCGCAGGATCCCCTCCGTCCTCAACGCGAGCACTGTCGTTATCCCGGGACGAAACGTCATTTTCACTTACCGACGTGTTATTTTACAAAATATCCCATGATTTTTAACACCTGCGGCAGTGGCGATAGCATCCTCATCCATATGTTGTCTGGCTATATTTAACTTACTTATATTGCTATTTGATTTCACACATTGTATTGAAATGAAATAAATTGGATACATATTGTTTGCACACACACACTTGAACGCTTATGCATGTTTATTAATTATCCATATATATTCTATATAGTCATTAATCTAATTATTAACACCTTTTTTTGTGTATGAATCTGTGGCCATTATTGTCAATTTTTGGATTTTTTTAATAATTGGACAGTGTGATGTTTTTACTCAGACTGCCCTACACTTCCCCACCCCACATTTTCAAACTTTGTTTAACATTTTGATATTAAACTCACTGGTGGTCTGTTTGCAATCCGATGTCTTTCTCTTCAAAGATGACTTGCCAAACACATCGTCCACTCCAAAGTATGCCCCCCACCACCACACACACGCACACGCACGTGCACACACACACACACACACACCATCCTGCCCAATTGACAAAATACCTCAAAACACATCAGGCATGCCATTAATAACTCATCATAACATCTCAAATTTACTGGGACAGAGCTATTTTGAAAGTTTAAGGCCCTTTCACCAGCAGTCAGTATCAAAAGGAGCATTTTTATGAAATATGACGTCTTGTGTTTTACCTTTTCCGATCATTTACAGCACTCGCAGCATTCAGCGGCACTCATCCGCTCTATCCATTAAAGGGCACATGATCTGCGTGTGAATTACATTTTCCGACCAAAGTCTAGGAGCAGCCACAAGCCACATGTTTAGAGAGAGAGAGAGAGAGGAGGGGGGGAGATGGATGCAGACAAAATTTCATGTGGAGGCAGAGAAGGAGGGAGAAAAGGAAAGTACAGTACGAGAGGTCACTGAAAAACAGAAGTACTGACAGTGAGATATGAGACAGGCATAGAAAGACTTAGAGGGATCAACTGCATGGAGATGAGGACAGAAATAGAATGAGAGGGCAGCAGAAACACGGCGACACATGAAGGTTTGAAATGAGATACAGGGCCGAGAGAAGGAGAGCAAGAGAACGGGAGAAACAGACGCAAAGTCAGAAGTTCCCGCGTGGGAGAGCGAACAGGCTCTGACTGTAAAAACCTTTGCTCGGGAAACCAGTTAGTGTATGGCCAAAACAGACGTGTCACTGAAAACTCCATCACGTTAATGCTTCGGGGGCCACATAAACTCAACAGCTGGATTAAGTTTAAGTGCTCAGAGAAAAAGTTTAGCGGAGAACTGGTCTCCAAAGAATGAGGCTCTGAGTCAAGTGGAGCTCCTTCTGCCACAAAGTCAGGCTCAGGTTGGAAAGACATGCGCAAGCAAGTGATGGACCAAAAGAACATGAGGATGAGTTTTATTTGGGATTCATACATGATTTGATTTGATGATTTGTCATAGTTACTGAACATTTCTTCATTAAAAATGAACGTAATGTTACATTGTGCTTAAGGTGACAGCACTGATTTATCCATGTATGGGAGAGATTATATCTCCAGACATTAATAAATATCATGTTATTATACTTTTTAATAATAAAAAAAGCACTGACAGGTTATGAAAACCAGGATAGGAGGTTAATATGAACATTTAATATATCCTATGTAATATGCTCACAAGCTAGCTCCAAACTGCTGTTAGAGGGAAGTAATGTTTTTTTTAAAAAGAAATAAAGAAAGAAGGAAACATTCTCAAATAATACACACGTACGGGGAAAAGGAGGAACACAAGCCCAAACACTACTGCATACATTTGTATTCCTAACCTTAAGGCCTGTGTGAAATACACATTTTTCGGTGATTTCAAAAGTTTGAAAAGCGAAGATGCGATAGAGCTCAATGTGATATGGAAAGTAAGTAATTGAGTGATAACAGATCATTTTTACTTATTTATTGCACAATCAATTACACTTCTAAACAATTATAAAGTTAGTACAACCCCGATCGTCTTCAGGTGAAACCGTGAAAAAAAGACCAAAACTAAATGGTACCTTTTTTCCCCAGTCATTTGAAACCAAGTCAAATGTTTTTTTTTTTTATTCAGACAAGTTAAGTTTATGAAGGAAATGCAGGCACATTTTTTTCTTTTTCCACGTTTTTTCCTCACTTGCAGTTCAGCGACTAAATTAGCCAAATGCTAACATTAAAGTAGACAGAGCTAGATCTTTGTTGTCTGCTGTACATCTTATGTGCTGGAATACGATCCAGCACTATACAACTCTGAGCATGAATGGAGCTCTTCCCGGTATTTTACTGTAATGCCATGTGCTTAACTTGTAACAGCTGTTTGATCCTTTAATAACGTGACAAAAAATCTGTGGAAGAATTTCAGAATAAAGATCAACTAAACCAGACAAACCTAAAACGTTAGATCTCTGGATTTCACTTGGATTTGCACAGTGTTTTGAAATAATTATATTCTGACGGTGAGCTTGGAGTGATCAGTGGCCTTAAAGGAGACATATTATGCTCACATTCATGTTCATACTTTTAATTTGGAGGACCTCTTGAAAAGGTTCACATGCTATAATGTTCAGAAAAGGCATCAGTGTTCTCATTCTGCCCATTCCTGCAGCTCCTCTTTTCACCCTCTGTCTAGAACGCCTGGATTTATTTTAGCCCCTCCTCCGGATAAACCCCAGTCTGCTCTGATTGGCCAGCTGGCCCAGTCTCTTGTGATTTGTCAACCGATTTCAAAATGTGTAGGAAATGTCACGCCCCTTCACCAGAAGAATGGAGTTTCTCAGATTCAGACAGGGTTACCCCAAAAGTGTCTAACTGTGACATCACAGTGGGAGAGAAATCTGAACCACTGTAAAGGGGATTTTTGCATACTATATCACCTTTAAATGCTCACTGATCTGGATTTATATCATATGGCATCCACACATATCTCAAAAGTAGGCTACAATGTTAAACTAGGGTGAGATACTGCATGGTGAGCGAGATGCTATATCAAAAGGACAGCATCGTAGTCAGGGCTGTGGTTTGTTGCCCGATTGCACAAAGGCCTCAGAGCTCCAACACTTCAGTTGTGTACAGTTTGTTCCACACACACACACACACACACCCCCCCCAGCTGGGAACGACCTCATGTAAAGCATACTGTGCCTCTGTGTATAGTGAATAGTGAATATGGCTTTCTACAGTGGTCCATGCAGCCTTGATCATCAATGGCCTCGGATACTCCTGCATTTCCTCCTTTATACGGACACCAAGCATAATAGTGCGCTCACACTGTACAGCCCGGCTTAGGCTGTGTCGCCGAATAAAAGTCTCAAGATATTTATGCAGGGGTCACAGTCTTCTGTCATTTATCCTGTCCTCTTTGAATCTGCAGGCAGTGGTACTGATGTATAAAGCACATCATCTAAGACAAAAGGCCTTTTACCTTGAAAGTGTTTATTACAGAAAACGAAATATGCTGCCGATAAGGAGACTGGGAGAGAGCCAATTGGCTTTCTTGAAGTCACACATGGTGAAGACTGGACGTTTTCCGGCATTTACAGACAAAGGGAAGCTGGTTAAGCCACAGGGAAAACATGGAGAGGATATGTTTACATCACGATTCGATAAGAAAGAAGAAGCCTTGCCCGTGGCGGCGCTTCTTTGCGAGAGTGCATTTGTCCTGCTTAAGAGTAAGAGGATCTTGCAGCCTTCCAAATCAATATGTGCCACGCTGCCTGACAACCTCTAGATGGGCTGCTTTCAGGAAACCCTGTTATCAAGGTCAAACTGTAGGTCATTTGAGCTCACCTGGATCGAAACTGTCCAACGTGTCTTCTCACCTTTTCCATATCTTTGTATTTTCACAGTGATTATAAGTCAACAGTCCTACTTTTGATGGGCAGACACCAGGTACATTAAAATGCAGAGGCAAAAAGAGTCTCATCCATCCACTCAAATAGTCCCTTTTAGAGGCTGTCAGTGTGTTTGCTTGGTTGTATGAACCAAGATCATCTCAAGAGGTTAAAAACCTTGACAACGCTAAAAACCTGTACGTTATGTTTGCCAGACCGGTTCAGTAAAACCAAGACCGAGGCATCTTTTTAAGGCAGTACAAAACAAGTGTAGAAATGCTGCTGTCAGTCAGGATGTGCAGGAAAATCAAAATGAACCAGACAGAAGAAAAAAAAAGGCCGTGATATACAAGTACAAATATGGTGACTCAGAATGTTTGGTGTTAATAATGACCGTGACAAACACCAAGCCAGGCCAGGTTTCGGGTTTGCTGTGGGGTCCCCCAAAATACCCCATGTGTTTACAGTGATATGTTTGGCTGCACAGAATATATTTACTCGGATTGTGTCGGTCTGAAAAAAAAAAAATATGGCAGATTTTCTACACTATACCGGAGTCTAAAAGGCAACATTGTCTCATATCTGAGTTGTTGATAAGCGTCACTTCCGAATCCCTTCTTCCTCTTTTTACCCTCAGCACCCTCTTCTCCCCTGTCCTCATCCTCAAGAACTATGTATTGATGATGTTCAGTCCCTTCCATACAATTTCTCCTACTCGCCTCTTTCTCTAAAACACATTGCTCTTAGTGTCAGTCTCGACCCGCCCGTCCTCAACCTAAACTAGAAAAAGTCGCACTTAATTTAAAAGTCTCTTGCTTCAGCCTCACTTTCCCATCGTCCTCGTCCTCCTCTTCCTCCTCGACGTGTACAGTTACTCTTCTCTCTGCCAGTCGATTATGCCTCCCAACCCCCCCGTTTCCTCAACAAGGACAATTACTCTTTGTCTCAGTCTCTTGTGTGAGTCGCACTCTCCCGTCCTCTCTCTCCACGTCCCTGTAGAGCAGGGACTTCTGGGCCTTCAGACGGCAGGCCAGGGACATGAAGATGGAGTCGACGTTCTGACTCTCCCTGGGGTCCTTGGCCGACGTCTCGAACAGCAGCATGTTGTGAGCGTCGGCAAATTTCAGTGCCGTATTGGAGGGCACCTGGGAAGGGCAGTGTTTGGTTGTAAACCTTCATTAAAATGAGAAAGGTGGAGAAAGTATCATATTCTGTTGTGTTTTTCTACGCCTACCTGTATGTGGTCCACAAGGTCACACTTGTTTCCAACCAGGACTCGAGGCACTGATGCTGAGACACGATGGCCGTTACACTCCTGGAACAGAACAAAATATAGCTTTAGAAATGATTGCCATGTTTCTCAGATGCCAAGACCATATATATACATATATATATATATGTATATATATGTGTGTATATATATGTGTGTGTGTATATATATATATATATATATATATATATATATATATATATATATATATGTATATGTATATATATATGAGCAACTGAGAGGGAAAAAAGATGTTACAAATGTGCCTCTTATTTTTTTATTTCAAGGAATTTGTGATATGTCACCCTTGAGAGTTGCTTTCAGACATGCACTAAAGTCCAGACATTTGAACGCATCTGCGCGAAACATTCGCCTACTACATTCTTAATATGTGAACGGTAAACTTCTGTTTAACAACAGTTGCAGTCAAAAAAACAACTGCAGGGTCAAACTACAGTGGCGCTCAGTAGAGCACATACTTCGGTCAAGACCGAACAATCTTGCACACGATTGTCTAGTAGTTAAAGTAGAAATAAAGGAAGTGGTCTGATAGCCTGAATCATTTTTTTGTCATAAAACACACAAAGAAAAAGAGTGGGGGGAAAAAAAATCCCTTGATCCTCAGCTGAAGCTTGGTGGAAATCAGTTAAGTAGTTTTTGGGTAATCCTGCACAACAAACATAATCTTTGCCAGAAGTAACGCATACTACCGTAGTTCAGTTCCCTACAGTTCAGTGTAATTTCACTGCAGTTGCCAGTTACTAATCAGACAATGTCATTTGGCCTCTTGAACGTTACTACTCTACAATATTCAAAATGTGTAGAAACTGTACTCCAAACATGGTCTGATGAAATTTAGCTGATCAGATGTCACAGGGCAAAGGTTACTGTGTCCGTCACGTTTTATGAATTATCTGGGATGCCCCTGAACCTTTCCGGAAGGGCTCTTATGTGTGAATGCAAACATCTGCGCAAATGTTGCTCCAGGCATTTTCCCACACTTTTCCTGCCAGCCCCGTAGCAACGTGAATGGCAAACTCCAGAAAAATGCTCTGGACCCAATTTTCCAGAGTTCATGTTTAAAAACAGCGTCGGTAAATGTTGGTGAGAAATACCTGGGCTGTGCTGTGCAGTTTGTGCTCAGTCAACCCCTTTCTCAACTAACTTAGTCGCTCAACAGCCCGTTGCACTTATCACCGACCTCTATCCACGTCTGTAGGTTGCGGAAGGAAACCATTTTGGTGACGTCGTACACAAAGACCACTGCGTGGACGTTGCGGTAGTAGTGCTCAACCATGGACTTGCGAAAGCGCTCCTGGCCCGCCGTGTCCCATACCTGCACCTGTGGACACAGACAAGATAAGTATGTGTTTTTAAAAAACAATTAGAGTTAAAGAGAAGGAGACGCAACAGATAATCACAAATAGAGATGGGATCGGTTCAGGTATTTCAGAATATGCCAGCTGGTCGCAAACTACGGGACGATTTTGGATGTAAGATTGAGTGACAGAGCGACCTAGTGAGCAATTGCTCTGAGCCTATCAGGGCCAGTGCATGGCACTGTACTATGTCAACAGGAAACAGTGCTCAGATATTCCGTACTACGGGTTCTCAAGGGAGCAGTGCTCTGCAGCACAATGGGCTTCTCTGCCTCATCATCAACACAGGCCACAGGAAGCTGAATTATTGTGGAGTTACAAAAGGCAAAGGCACCGTATTTGGACATTCGGACTCAACCCAGGCCAGTAAGTGATCTGCTATAGACCCTTTCCACGGCAGACATGTTGATCGGTCAAAGCAGGAGATGCACAGGGGTGCGAATAATGAAATTATCCATTCCCTTTTGAGTGCCACAGTAAACCATGTCCCCTGCCTGAATGGAATGCTGCCGCCACTAATGCTGTTAATCCCACCTGTGCCTTTTTTCCTGCTTTGACAAGTCAAAATGTCTGCCGTGACAAGGGCCAATTACCATTTGAAGGCCAACGGAGGTTGTATGCTGCATTAATGCTGCGCATGACATCAAAGCTCCGTCTTTTGTTGAACACCTTTCAGTTTGTAGTTTGAACGTGTGCTTTTCAGAGCAACTCTAAATGCTTTGCAAAGAGCTGCCGCGCAGGGAAAATTAAGCAAAAATGTTGACAAAAGATTTCATGCTTGTCAACGGACATTTTGTAAGATATCATGAGAATTCTGAGCGCGATTTTGACACCTTACTCTGCTCATCTAGTGCTCTTATCTGCTATTTATAGCCCTCTGCAGCTTATACCGTTTGTAGTTGCCAGTCTGTGGTACCTTCATTCACCTGCCATGGGAGTGGGTGAGGGAGAAGAGTCATCCAGTTAAATCCATGCACATTCAATCTGACTTTTTTAGTGAATTGTAATATGTGAACACTCATAAGCTGCAATGACTATAGTCCATAACACTCTTAAAAGCCCCCAGTGCACCAGAATAGTATTTTTTTTACTGAAGCAATGAAAGATTCACAGTCTGGATGATACAGTCATACAGAATATCTTAGCTTCCTATCCAAATCCTGGTCAATAAATGGCCTTGGAGCCTGCTGGATCTAAAAAAAACCCCAGTCTGCTTGTAAACTTTCGGATTTCACCGCACAGCCACAAGTGTTGACACTTTGATTTGATGATACAAGATAAAAAATGTCCTTTATTCAAAAGTATCATATCCATAAATACACACCAGTCTTCCCAGGTTTACTTCCAAAGGCCTCTTTAGACTTTGCAACAGAAATAATCTTGTTAATTTAATGTCGCACTGTTTTGTGGATTGTGGAATGGGCATATGTTTCTTCCTTAAACTTTATTCTAAACATGGCACTTCTGAAATATCGTGCTGGTCAATGTGGTCTGTGTCGTTTCGCGTTATATGACAAACGGTCAGTCACATGTAGATAATTCTTGTGGTCAAATTCCACGTCATCATTCAAGTGGAAATTGTGTCCTGATGATGACAACACAGCGAAGGTCGAGAGGTCACCAAAAAAAAGGAATTTTCCTCTGGGGACCATACATATCCAAGCAAAATCAATGGGATTTTGAACAGTAGTCATCAAGACACATTGCTCTGGGCCATAGACTGTATATAAAGATTGATGAGACATCTTAACTCCATCCTATTGTACAAAAATGAAGCTAAAATATCGCGGGTATCTTCCGCTTTTTTACATCATTAGGAACCAAAAGTCTGCGCAGAAGTGATCGTGGTGTGGAGCCGGGGTATCGAGGTCCCACCAGTACACGCCGTAGACCTACTGCGAGACAGTCTCAGCTGTCGATCATGACATTTCACCCTATGTTTACAGCATCAACTAACTTATCAAAACTCAACTTGAAAAATTAACACATGACACACACACACCAGTGTGATAAGACAGCCTAAAATGACAGAAACCAACCGACTTTTTAGTTTGGTCCATGTCCCATCCACTAACTAATGGAGGCGGCAGGGTTTATAACCTATACTGCTGCCAGTCACCAGGGGGCGATCATGATCATTTGACTTCACTTTTAAAGAGCTGTAGCCTACCGTCTATGCTCTGGACAAATTAGACATTCACACCGGACGATATAACCTCTCCTTGTTCAATTTTTTGACATCAAAAATGTACTTGCTGACTATACTACAGGTATGTGTTTATATGGCATGTCTGTGGTGTAGGGGTACATGTCTGTGTGAGTATGATTGTGAGTCAGCATTAGGGGGCATCTGGAGGTTGCAGACACAAGGGGGGGGGGGGGGGGGGGGGGGGGGGGGGTCACATACCCTCTTGTGAATGATTCATCCTTCACATAAGCAACACTACGTTGACCTCATTTGTAACGATACTTCAATTAGCCCGCTAACACACCGCTGCACTAACACCACACGGACATTGCTTCATCTGCCAAAAATACTTTCCGCTACTACGAATCTCGGGAAATGATTTAAATGTGAATTCTGCAAATTACCAGGGTGTCATTGCAGGACTCTGGTCCTTCACTTCTACTGCTGTTTGTTTTCACTCGTGTATGATTTGTTGTTATTGATATATGACACGCACAGTACATCACGCCTATTACAGTAATCAAAAGAATGGACGGCTGGTTATTTCTGATGATGCTGGAGCTGGAGGCACCCCCTGACACACGCCTGGGATTATGGATATTTACAGATTCAGTGACTCTGATGGCTAGAGTTTTGGACAGAACATAAGCAGAGATTTCATAACATAGGGAAAGCGTGAGATGCCGGCGTAAAACTGTCGAACTGTGGAAATTTGGTGTCTGTGTGTCTATTTGGCAACACATCCTATATTCATTTCCTTCCTCTTTTTCTTAATTTGCCTTTTTCTTTCAAAGAGTGTGGTGAAATGTGGAAGGAGGAGAAAAGGAAAAAGGCCAGACACTGAGGTGCAAGAGTGATGAGGAGAGGAGGAGGGTCTGTCGTTGTGGCTCTCACCTTGATGGTCTCCCCCTCGATCTCCACCGCCTTCTCCCGGAAATCCACGCCGATGGTGGCCTCGGTCTGGCCGGGGAAGCTCCCCCCGGTGAAGCGGAAGGTGAGGCACGTCTTGCCCACGTTGGAGTCGCCGATGACGATGATCTTGAAGATGCGCGTCTGGATGCTCAGCTCCATGGACGAGGTGCTCAGGTCCACGGAGGACGCGAGGCCCGCGGCGGCGTCGTGGCCGCTGCCGGCCCGACTGCGGCCGGCGCGGTGGAGGTCCGTGGACGACGTCAGGATGGTCACATTGTCGTCCGCCCGGTGCCGCTGGGCGAGCCCCCTGCCGCCCGGAGCTCGCTTCTCCTCCTCCGGAGAATCGTTGGTCATCGTGCCGGAGGAGGCGATGCGCAAGTCGGGGTCCGTGTGCGAAAGAGGAGAGGGGGGCGGAAGGGAGGGATGGATGGATGGATGGATGGATGGATGAGCGGAGGGAGGAGGAGGGAGGAAGAGGAGGAGGGAGGAAGGAGGAGGAGGGAGGAAGAGGAGGAGGGAGGAGGAGGAGGAGGAGGGAGGAAGGAGGAGGAGGGAGGAGGAGGGAGGAAGAGGAGGAGGGAGGAGGGAGGAGGAGGAGGAGGGAGGAGGAGAGCAGAGATGCAACAATAGCGACGATGCTCGGCAGCTGACCGGAGCCTTAAAGGGAGAAGCATTGGAAGAGAGCAAATGTAGAAAAGCATGTGTATTGTATATTAATACTATCAAGACACAATAAGGGCCGCTTACATGATTACACTACCGAGACACACTAATAGACACAGTACATGTGTCCTTTCTTCTCCACCACATATTGCACTCGTTCCTATTCATTACAGTTACATTATCTCCACATTTAGACGATGTCAATCAAGATTAAGAAAAATAAGATTTTCAACGCAATAATAGATACATAACAAGTTTATCAAATCCAATGCATTTGATTAAACCAGTGGTTTCCAATTGCACTCGTTCCTACGAACCGGAGCCACAAGCCAGACCCCTTACGAAAAGGTTTTCTTGTTGGGTCTCCCCCATGTTAGCGGGTCCACCAGAGAGGGGAAAACACTGTCATTCAACACTGTGATGCAGCTGAAATACTGACAATAACTATAATAGGATTGTCGCTGCGACAGAAACGTTGCCTCTTTGGCTGTGAGGGAGCGAGAGAGAGAGTGAAGTCATGTGATCTGATCAGATGGTCAAATGATCACATTCCATGAACCAATGTGGCCGTAAGGCAAAGGATCGGGTCGGGTTGGTTTCTTGGTCAAAGCGGTTAAAGAAATGACCAGCGTAGCATGAATTCTCATTCAAATTAACACATAATATAAGATCATTATAATTAACTTAAAAGACACCAAACAAAACATCATTCCTTTTTATTTTTCTTCTGAGATAATGCAATGAATTTCCAAGCATCATTTGTTATTGTACATCCTCCACTTTCTGCCAAGCCACAATATTTTGATGCAGGATCGATACCGGCTTGCCCGCCTGGCAGACAACAAGCAGACAATAGCCAACCAACGTCGGAGGGTTTGCCCTGAGCTCGTGAACGCATGTATTGGATGTCATTGCCATTCATGCAAAAGAGAGTCGAGACAGTTCCTTAAACAAAAACCCCCCCCCCCAAAAATTCAATCAAATGATCAGCTGACTAGAGGGAAATGAACGAGAACCGCATATATGTCCACAAAATGTCATGGCAATCCATCCAGTCGTTGTGTTTCCATCTGGATCAAAGTTGTTGACCGACCAATTGTCATTCCAGGAGCGATGCTGGAGATGACATGATTACTTTAGCGCTGGAAGTCGGCCTTGGACCCGACAGTATCTCACGGTACGCATGTCGCTCCCTGTGACCGGTAGCATGCGTACCGTTATTTTCAACACGCAGACTTGCATTATGTCCGTTTTATGTTTCATGTGAAATCGAACAGCCATTTGTTGGAGGAATAAAATCAAATCTGCTGTACTTACAGTACGAAATGCAGCCGTACGAGGTGGTGCTGGTTGTGTGAGCTTCTCTGCTTCAATTTTGACAAACAGCAACAGGAAAGAAAAACAAAAAACATTCAAAATTCACATGTACACACACTCCCTGTCTGTTGATATCAGACTGAAATGCAGACAGAAAAAACAACACTTGTCCTTTCTTCCCTCGCTAAGTCAGTCTCTCTCTCTTCTGGGGGGTGTGTGTGTGTGTGTGTGTGTGTGTGTGTGTGCGCGTGCGGCCCACCACTCACTGTATATAGAACAGCCCCTCACACACAAACAGGATCTCTTCCTCAAAGACTTACACACTCTTTCTCCATGAAACACACATAATCTCTCTCTCTCTCTCACACACACACACACACACACACACACACACACACACACGCACGCAAACACACTTTGTCAAACAATCCCGCCGCTTGTGTGTGACAAAGCTCCCTTCTTCCCCAGTAAAAAAAAAGGCTTGTTTGTCTGGAGATGAATCTCAGTGGGACATTCACATTCTGGTGAACACAAACCAACAGTGAAATATAGCGTGCATTTACATAAATGCATACAGAAATGTTGATGCATACAGAACCAGGATACAAAAAAAGTATCCTGGTTCACATTTTCAATATCTTAATTAATTTGGGATAATTGACGGTTAATGGCTGCTGTGAGTTATTAACTGACCCAACAGCAGCTGCCACTTAACCATTCACTGGAATACAAAATAAGATTTAATCTGCCTGTGTTATACTTCAATAAGAGTGGACATAAAAACTGATATATGTCAAAATCCGTATGCTGTATCCATTGATGTTGGTCAAACTTATCAAATCTCAATCCAAAGTCTAACGCACAAAACACCGAATACCTCAGATACAGACATACTGTATGTCACAGACATACAGTGACAGACATCAGATCACTTACACGGGGGGGGAATGTCCTTGAGCGTGTGTTGATTGGGTGTTGTAGACACAACACAGCGCATTTGGATGCAGAATTTACTTGAATACACGTTTGATTCTTTATGGCATTAACACAAATAACACCGAAAAAAAAAAAGTTTACTTGAGACATCTGGCACAAATTCCCTTTTATTACACAAGGTCTGATCATACTACAAAATTAATTCTCCATGAAACATTTGGTTTAACAAGCCTGGCGCCGTAAAGATTTGTTTAAATCTCAGACCAGCTCAGTCGCTAACGGAAAGTTCATACGATTAATTTAAACGATGTTTTTGTCTCTCGTCTCATTACTGCATGTAAACCATGGCTCTGTTGCGGAGCAGTAAAAAGTCTGAGAGAGGAGGTTGAATAGAAATGAATAGAGGAATGAAGCTAATAAGTTATATAGCTCCCGCTATTCTGGTCTCCTCAGCTCTCCAATACCTCAAAGGTCAGCACTGTCAGGACGGCTTGCTGTTGTCACCAGTGTGAATTTGGGTTCAAGTTGATGAACTTTCAGAAATGAGCTGCGAGCGAATCAGATCACAGCAAGTCTGATGGAATGAATTTCATAGGAAATGTCATCATAAACTACAAAGAAGATTAATACTCCATGCTTTTTTTGTGTTAGCACAGCAAACACAAGGCAATTGACAGATAATAAAAAACAATACGTTGTATTTGTTACTCATAAATTATATACTTACATATGTTTTTATGTGCATTTTTGTTTTGTATTCGTGTCTCTTACCTGCTAACAGCTGTTAGAACATAGGTCATTTGAGATACTCCTTCCCACAACTATGAACATGAACAAATGACATTGATACATACTGTCCAGTATAATGCATTAATAGGGGGTTTGTCTCCTCATAGATAAGCGCCACTGCTCGGTAAAAGTTCATAAAATATGGCACTTGAGTTGAATAGCCACAAGTGGGAATTATGACTCACCACCTCCATTATTGTTTGTTGATGAATGAAGACTTCTACATCATTTAAAAACTTAAAATCTCAGTTATAAAAAGGTCAGTGTTCACTGGGAAGTCAAAGTTTGTAGCTTCTTTGTTCAGTGGAAACTGCTTTGCAACTCAAACCACCTGCAGTACGGGAGCTTTGAGTCTGTCTCCATAGGATCTTCATCCTGTACAGTATATCAAAATCTTGCAGGAAGAATCCTCATTCACTTGTAATTCTGCTATGAGATCATCCCAGCTGTAATGCTCACTCAGACTACTTGTAGGTATGTAGATTTGAAGTCTGTTCCGAGTGCGTTTTTCGCGTTGCATTTGTAAATGCCAGAGTTCATCAGCACAGGATTCTGTATGACCAGACTGCCATCTTCTGTCATATGGATCCCTCCCTGCACTGTGAACCGGTTATGTGGAACCAGCGTTGTGCGTCCAGGCAACGTCCATGAAACACTGGGCGTGGGAATACCAGTCGCAACACAGTTTAATGTCACTGGTGCACCCCGGTTTACTCTCGTAATTGAGGTCAGCATATTGGTGATACGTGGTGGGAAAACCATCACCGCAACTGGGTAGGATAGTGTTGATGAGCCAAAAGAGTTGAAGGCTTTACAGATGTATGTTCCTTTGTCAAAGGTGGCGACCTGCCTGACCTGGATGGTCCCGTTGGCAAAAAAAGACACCCGGCCAACGGTTTGAGGTTTGTCCAAAACAAGGCCGTTGGGTAGAGTCCATGTGATTGATGCCTGAGGCCAGCCATCAACAGTACAAGGCAAATTGAGATTAAGGCCATACGTGATCTTTATCCCACCTGGAAATGTACAATTTTAATATTAGGTTAATTTAGTGCAAAAGGGACAAATGTACAACAAAAGATACAACACTACAACTTGCATTTCACAGTTTTTTTCCGCTGTTGGCAGGATTAGTTAGTGCATACCTGAAAACACATAAATCCTCTTGCAGCCATATTGGGCAGCAGAATTCCAGTGAGTGGAGTGTATGTTCAAATGTGACTTTTTAGTGATATATTTGGGTTATTTAAATATTTCTTGTGTGAAAAGAAATTGAAACCAAGTGAAAAAGCAACAATTTTACCATTAATTTGACATGCAAAAACACCTACCTGTAGATCCCCTGATCACTGGCTTCCTGCCTGCTTCCAGTGCATAATGTTTTTCTGCTTGTCCTGCCACATTTTTTGCAAGGCACCGGTACACTCCCTTATCAGTTGCAACCGCTTGAGAGATCCGTAGAGTTCCATTACCCAAATAATGGGTGAAGCGTTGAAGTCTAACACCAGGCATCAACAACGTTCCGTTGGGTAGCACCCATGCAAATTCCGGGGTTGGCTTGCCGCGAGCAGGACACTCCAGGAACAGTTGCCCACCGTCTTGTTTGATTGGTATGATTTCAATATTGGGAACAGCAAAGCTAGGTTTCTCAGCTAGGGATGCCACATCCAGTTCTACCAAAAGTGAGGCTTCGCCAAGATGGTTTTTAGCTAAACACGTGTACCTCCCTTCATCTGTTTTCCTAACCCCTCTCAGCTCCAAGCTCCCGTTTCGGTGTACTTGGAAGCGACCACCAAGGTAGGGTGTTGTGAGTGAGTGGCCATAAGGGGTAACCCACCAGACTCCTGGTTCAGGTTTCCCTTCCACTCTGCAATCCAGAAGCACTGTTTGGTAGGAAACACCCAAAACCTTTGAGGCACTCTTTCCCTTTATGCCATTGATAAAAGGTTCTTGGGGCTCAACTTCAAGGTTCATGTTTTTAACATCATCACCAGCAGAATTCCGTGCCACGCATGCATATTTGCCTTCATCAGCAAGTCTCACCCTTTTCAACACTAACGTCCCATTGTCCATGATGTGGAATTTGTCCGATGACACAGGTATCACATCATTACGTGGTGAGATCCACATGATCCTCGGTATAGGTTCACCTGTTGCCTGGCAACTCAATTTAACAGATTCTCCCAATTTAGCCGTCACCAAAGACTGTGATTTCAAACTAATCTTTGGAGCATTTGGTCCCACTTTGACGTTGACCTTTCTTTCATCTTTTCCCAGTTTGTTCTTGGCATAACAAGTGTAGTCACCCTCGTCTTTTTTGCCCATCTGCTGGAGAACTAAAGTTCCATTGCCAAAGATAACGTAGCGGCGGTTGCGAACGCCACTGTCATCTGACTGAAGGGCATTGTTGATTAAAGTTCCATCTGGAAGACCCCAGGAAACCTCTGGATCAGGGAGGCCTGTTGCAACACAGTCCACCTAAAAGGAAAACAAGGGAAGGGGGATGAGTGGATGAGGTAGAAAAATAAATGTAGTAAATTACTTTAGTCCCAAGATCTTATTGATAAGCTGTTTTTTTTTTAACTATTACATGTTCGGCATGATTTGTCTTAATGATACTTAATGACTGTGGTGCTTAAACCGCAGACAGACACAGTGAGCAACTAGCTGGAGAAGACAATGGAGAATTTAGCTAATTTAAAATCAGACATTTACTTCAAGAGTTGCTTAAGACCAAAACAGAGGATTTACATTTGTCAGGTGTTCAAAAACACAACTGAACTACGACCACTGAACTCTGACTATGTGAAAAGGGAACTGTTTACTAACAGGTTATGTTCATACTGCATTAAGATGCTTTTAGGAAATAAGACTCTGATGTCATATTTTTATGATAATACATATTAAAAGAACACATAAGAAAAAAACAGTTGATATAAAAAAGGGACCCTTAATATTTGATCCCACCTATCACACACAAAGCAGATTATGGGCTTGATCCCCACAGATACCTGGAAGTTTTCTCCAAAGGTGACCCTGGTCTGCACAGTTCTCACTTGTTCGATTCTGGGAGCAGTCATTAACACCTCCATCTGATAAAGCAAATACATTAAAAAAAACTTTTCATGTAAAAGAAGAACTTGGAAAATACAGAGACAGACTTCAGTGAGGTACTGATCACTAAGTGATCCACAGCTACTTTTACCAAAGCATATATTGCAAATAAGAACCATTTTCTTTACTGATTCATGTAAAGACCTATTAGACTCCTTAACAACATTGACTCATTATCGAGGCATGGATTCTCAATGAACAAAAAGTGTTTGTGTCAGCTCAACATTAAATGGTAAAGAGTTAACAGTGAAATGAATCTGTTCGTAGTCATTATCTGTCCTGTTCGTACCCGGAAGAGCTCCATGTCCTCCCCATTTGGCCGCTGAAAGACACACAGATAATTTCCACCGTCTAGCTCTGTTAGCTGAAGAATCCTCAGAGTCCCATTACGAAAGACTTTAACTGGTCTCTCCGGACTGGAGACAGATGGGGGGGAGAAAATGAGGCTGAGATTAAAGCAGTCAAGTTTAAAGCTTCTGCACAACTATAGTCCACTCACACTGGTGTTCCCATTAGACTCCACTCTTGTAGCACCCGTTTAGGAGGGATAACTTGTAGAGTTTTGTCACATTATAAATTCTCACCATAGTTCCAGTTATTTTTCCAGAGGCCTGTACTATCAAGCAAGATTTATGGATAAAGAGGTCAACATCTGGTTTAACCCTGAGATTTCAGGATCGAAGCAGTGGTTGAATTCTTACCAGGGGAAATCCCCCTTTTAACTTGTAACCTAACCTCCTTTAGAGCAGGTTAACATCAGAGGATCAGATCCAAACCTGCCAACAGCCCAACTACTGAACACTCTGGTCACTGGAAACCCACAGTCATTTTTCTGTAGCATCCTGACGAGGACAAATGGGTTTAATTGGAGTTTATCACACTAAATTGATACTTTTGATACTCTTCGATTCCCTAACAACATTCCCAACAGTGTTGATGCTTTTACTCTCTTATTCTATCACTGCAGCTCAAGAGTACATGAGGGTTTTTTGTCATGATAAATGGGATTCAAATCTGAACCCTCTGATATCTTTTAAGATGATGATTACAAATCAACATTGCAGTCTGATTGACCTCAACACACGTTAACTACTTCTTTGCTTCAGCAGTGGAAAAGCTTCTGTTCATAATAGTTTGTTCATCATCAGACAAAAGAGGGAGAAAAAAACTCACTAATAAACTTTATAGAATTCCTCTATTTATTCAAACTATATCGTTAGCCTGACATTGATAACTGGAAATTATTCTTAGTGTTTCTTTTTATTCTAGTTACTGTATGTGATCACACTGTTTACATTTCACTTGTTGAATATCATTTTTGGCTGTTGCCATAATCAAATTTACCTGCAGGTATCAGTGTTTACGCTCATACAGTATCATTAGTACTTCATTCATGAATCTGACTATGTTATTTGTAATCACCAACCCCGCCCCTTTCACATGAACACACTTGTTACTTGAGAGGGTTAACTGAGCCATTCCATAACCAGCTTTGTAATTAAAGGTTATCCAGGAGGGCCAATGTTAGGCTCAGTGAAGTTAGACAACTAAAAGACATCCAGGTATTTTTAACTTCATAGTACAGGTCTCCTAGAGGTTTTAAAGGTATACCGTTAACCTTTTAATGGAATTATGATTTTTTTTCTCTCCCAGTGATGTACTGGTTAATGGATATACAAAAGGAGGTATTTCAGTTACCTGTATCGATGCTCCAGAATGGACTTTGAGGGCAGTTGCCAGATCGTCCCTCTTGTGGATCCGGTGGACTCTGGACAGTGGAGGTAGACCGCAGAACCATACATAGCAGAGACAGAGTGTTGGCGGGATGGCACAGCATGGCGGTGTGTTGGGGGAATGGGAAGAGGAGGAGGAGGAGGTGGCTGGTGGAAGAAGGAAGGAGTATCTTCCCTCACTTCCAACTGGACAGTCCTTCTGGCGACTCCGACAGTGTTAGTGGCGACACAATCGTGCCTGTGCAAAGATCAGAATTGCTTGTCAGATGATTTACATGAAATGTGCGAGTTTCATCATCCAACAAAAACTGTAACTCAAACTTACTATCATTCGAAGGGACCTTTCTAAAAAAACTACTTCAGCATTATTGCATATTTTTGTGATATTGATTAATTCTACATTGCCTGTCTTTTGGTTGGCATTTTATAGTTTTTCTTTGTCCTATCTGCTGTTCATTAATTGGTACAATAAACAGTCAGTCACATCCTGCCAGGAGCTCTGGAAAGAGCTATTAACATTTGAGCAGGATCACTCCCTGTAAATTTAAATTATAATTATTTCCACTGGCCCTGACAGTGGAATTATTGTACACCCTTATTCAACCACACATTTGACTAGCGGGTACAGACAGACAGCATCATTTAAGATTAAGATTAAACCAAATGCATACCTTCCACCATCAGACGGTAAAACATTCTTCACAAGCAGTGTCCCATTAGGGAAAACAAAGAGCCTGCGTCCCAGAAACTGTGATGGCTTCACATGGACGCCTGCTGGGAGCATCCATTTCAGAGCAGGCATCGGTTCGCCTTTCACAGAGCAGTGGATGTACACACTCCTGCCTAGTTAGATGGGATTTTATTAGTCTGGAACAGTTGTTTTGACATTATGGGCATTGTGTTTTCTTTGTTTGATGAGGAAAAGTTTCAATTTTTTGTTTGAATGTATTCAGATTTCTTTACCATACCTGGCTGAATGATAACAGTATCCATTGCACCTTCTCCAATGCTTGGAGGCAGAGCTGCCACGTGGAGATGATACGTGATTGTATCAGCACCTGCTGCATTACTTGCTATACATTTGTAGTCCCCTTTGTTGGAGAAATTGGCAGAAATTATTTGAAGGGTTCCATTTTGAAGCAGAGACATTGGAGAGAGAAGAGTTTGAACACTGCCAACTTCACGGACAAATGTCCTGTCCGGCAGAATCCAGGAAACTTGGGCAGGTGGTTTTCCAGAGGCAAGGCAGTCAAGAGTCATACCTTTCCCCAAGTAGACTGCAATCTCTGTGGACTTTGGTGGTTGGATCTTGGGTGCCTCAGTCTGGACAGCTAAGGTAGTGACCATGCGATCTGATCCGAACCGGTTCTGGGCTGTGCAGAGGTACTGGCCTCGATCCTGAAGCTGGATGTTTTTAATCACAAAAGTTCCATTCTTGAAAACTTCAAAACGGGGACCGTGCTTGGTGTTGGCTGGGATTGTGGCACCTGAAAAAGACACAGAATGGTAAAATGTGAATCTTTGGCGCCTCCCAGTGAGTATCGAAAAATAAATAATAGGAGACAGAGCTGGTGCAAACAATAATCAGCTCAAAGTACTAAATAGACGGCTTCAACTTTTAATCTCTGTCTCTTACCTGTGGAGACTTTGGTCCATGCTATGGTAGGGTCAGGATGCCCCTTTGCTTTGCAGGGCAGGAAGACATCACTCTCTGCAAGTACAGATACACTAGCTGAAGCTACTGTGGTGATGCGTGGCTTCATCCCACTACTTCCAGCCTCCAACATCCATGGAAAAGGTGGGGCAGCTGTTGGTCGACGAGAGCTGATTCGTCCTGTTACAAAAGTGGGAAAATTCAAACAGCAAGAAAGATATCCTTATTTCTATTTAATTATATTCATTAAATATATTCATTTTCCATTAGAAAATACATAGCCTTTGTCCATGTACCTACCTCCAACAGGCCACCCACTTCCATGCAGAACCCCAGGGGTGGTGGGGTGGTAAGGACGAGGGGTTGGGATGAAACCAGAGAAAGATGATGATGACGGTTTAGCAGGGTTTGGACGTTGCAGCTTGTGAGAGTAAGAATCAGTGGCTGCTGGTGGCTTGGGGGTGTAGGGTCTGTGCAGAGATGGAGGGTTGGGTTTAGGTGCAACTGGTGATGGGGGATTATAGTAGCTGGTGCGAGGTTTGGATGTCACCATCCTTCCTAGTTGAGCAATGCGATCAAGCTGTGCCTGGAACAATAAAAAACATAAATTACTATAGTTTTGGCATTATATGCCACCGTTATCCATTATCCTTGTCATTTTTAGCAAAGGGATCGTAGCTAAATAGACTGCCATGAGTGACATCACCCCAAATGACACCAACTGATTATTTACGGTTCCTGTGAACATTTAGATACTCAATAAGAAAATAGCCGCAACATGCACACCCACTAGCACATCACTCATCGTACCTGTCTGTATCTGTTCCTCAGCCTCAATAAAAGCAGTTGATCTATGGTTTTGGTCCTGCCATCCACGTGATGATTTTGATGCCGATTAAACTGGGGCTTTCCTATTGTGGCAAGGGTTGTAGTTTTGGGTCTGACTGTTCCAGCTGTGATTTCTGGTCTGTTGGTGACAATTTGGTTTTTAGCCCAGGGGTGGGGGAGAGACCAGGGTCGCTGGGTGGGCACAGTGTGTGACCCAGGACCTAGAAACAGAGAGCAAACATTTGATCAAATACATATCCATGCATGCCAACCACAGTCAGATTGAAATATCATAACATAATACCAAACCAACATAATATTAGCTCTTTTTTGTTTTTGGTAGTCAGGTCAATTGTTTTGTTCATTATTATTTACCTTCAACACTTTGTATAATTAATCTGTTCAAAACAGCATTTAATAAGGACATCATTGCACAGCAGCATTATTTACCTTGCCTTGGATGAGGAAATGGCCTTTGACCTGGCCAGGAAGGGTAGAGCGGGTAGTAATGATGATGATGATAGAGTGAAGGCCAGTGGGAGGTTGGGGCGACTCTGGGAGGCTGGGGATGTCTGCCCAGATTTACCTCGCCCTGTCTTCCTATATTTCTATCTTGATTTGTGTGCGTCGTCCTGGAAGTGGTAGTTTGCCCTCGTCCCTGGTTGTTCGGATGGAGCCAGGGGTGAATAGGCTCCATGACTGGGGAACTGTGGATCTCAGGCTTTACTCTTGGCTTGTTTACCTCTTTACCTTCAGCCTGTGTGACTTCTTCTCTTGCTCTCCCTCTGGTTGAATGTGAAGTAATGACCTCGGAAGATGAAGTTCTTGCTTGTGTTGTATTTTGCGTGAGTGAAGGTTGAGTGTTAGGTCTTGGTCTATTTTGTGTCGTTAAGCGGATGCTATCCGGTGTATTGTAGCTCTGTGTAACCGACTCCTTTTTAGATTTTTCTGTCTCTCTGTCACTGCCGTCTATGGCTGTTTTGTGTTTTTCTTGCTGTTCCATTGCTGTTATTCCATCCTTCTCACTCCCTCCTGCAGGATTTTTGCTGTCTTTGCCATTTTGTTCAGTTTGTGTTCTTATCTCAAACTTCGAACTCTCAGATTTCTCTAGGTTGACAGAAAATGTCTCCTTTTCATGGACAGTCCTTTCAGTTGGATGAGGGGTACTGTCTGTCTTTGAAGTAACAATTGTCTTTGGATTAGGTAAATCATGTCTGCCTGAAGTGCGACTTACATCAGGAACTTTTTCTGTATCTGTTGGAAATGTGGTAAGGCTATTTTCAAGTGTGGTATGAAGAGTTTCACTGTTTAAATCGTCCTTGGCATCCACACTATCACTGTCCTTGTAAGTATATTCTTCATAGTATTCACCTTCATCTTCCTCTGTCTGATACTCAGCAGATAAGTTTTCATTGTTTACCACTGTGGTTGTAAAAGGTGCTGTTGTGGTAGTAGGAGTAGTAGTAGTTGGAGTAGGAGTAGTAGTAGTAGTGGTAGTAGTGGTAGTAGTTGTAGTTGTTGTTGTTGTAGTTGTTGGTGGTGTGGTGGATGTTGTTGGGAGAACAGTTGTCTGGGGCTTGTTAAATGGATGATTGAAGGGGTTTAAGTGCGGATGGACTCTTCTCATTGGGGGCTTTCTACGTCTATAAGGAGGCCTTCTCCTGTTTGACCGACCAGGAACAAAGTTGTAGTTCCTTCTCCCCTCTCCAAAATGCTTATTTTCAGACTGATCAACTGGCTGCGAGGTTCCAATAACAGGATAGTCTGTGATAGATTTAAGCATTTCTGTAATTCCACTAACATGATGCAGGGATGGTTCCATAGTTGTGGGAGGTGCTGGTAGACTTTCTAGTGTTTCAGAGTCTTTACCTATATCATCTGTTTTGTCTTTTTCAGAATGAGCCTCTGACTTTATTTTTGTGTTCACTGGAAATAAGGTTGCCTGTACTGTAATATCCAGAGGGGTAGAAGTATGGGGTAAGTTGTTTGTAGTAGTAGATGTAATTAGTGTAGTAGTAGTGGGAGTGGTTGTGGTAGGTTTGAGTGGACTTGTTTTGACTGTAATAGTACTGGGCTCTTCAAGTGACGGCTCTGTAGGCAGACTAACACTAGGTTTAGCATTGGCTTTTGCCAATATCTCTGCCCAACGATTAGGATCTAATTCCTTAACTGATTTATTGGGTTTTCTTTTTGAATCTTTAATTCTTATCCTTTTGGAAACCCCATTAGGGTTCCTTTGTTGTGTCCCCACACTCTTTGGAAACTGCGTAGCAAAAGGACGTATAATTTCCTGGTAATATCCCCCTGAACCCTCTGCTTCCTCCACGGCAGTTGGTAAGCGCTGCTGCTCTCTTTCTGTCTGTACTTTAGACTTTTTAGAGCCCTTTTTTTCATTGACTTCCACCATGAGTGATAGCATGTCGACTCCATACAGATTTGAGGTTAAGCAGCTGTACTCCCCTGCATCTTCTTGTGTCAGCTTCCTTACTACCAAAGTCCCATTTTCCATCACTTCCGCTCGTCTTGTCTGTTGTGTGGGGAGTAGAATTACATTTTTGGGTAGGTACCACATAGTTTGATATGGCTGAACTGAGGCCACGTCACAAGGAAGAGCTAAAGAATGTCCCCTTTCAACTACAATTTTCTGACCGTTGAAAGCAGTGGGGCCAAGCGAGAGTTCTTTAATTGTGAGCCTCAAAGGCATCAGATCCACACCAGCTTTGGTTCTGACCATACAGTGGTAGAGGCCCGAGTCAGACAATGTTGAATTCAAAATCACAAGTTCTCCTCTTTCAGAAACTTCTGTCTTATCGTTGGCATCTTCCACAATTGTCAAATCTGGAAGCATCCATTCAACTTTCAACTCTGGATTTGAAGTGATGACACTGCACTCCAAATTAACCTTTGAACCCTCGAGAGCTGTCTGAACCCGACCCACTGTCCCTCTCCGAATCAGTGCCCAGGAAGAAGTTAAGTCATTGTCATCTTCCTGCCCTCTACGACTGTTGACATGCTTGGAAATTAAAGTGGTGAAATCCATCACCAGTTTCTTGGTCGTTGTCTGCTGTCTATTGAGCTTCAAAGTGACTCTGGGCTGAAGCAGCCATGAGGGTTCTGCTACCAGATGTCCTTTTAATTCTGTGAAATATGGGGAATTTTCATTTACAGCTTGTGAATACTGATAAGTTACTCTGCTTGTATTTCCTCTCTGTTGACCTCTTTCCAAGATAGCAGGGCTTTCATAGTAATATGCGACCAGCTGCCATAGATTTTGCAATGCCTCCCGATCAATCTCACACTCAAGCACAGTCACTAGTGATACATTGACAGATAACTCCCCAGGTGAATCTGGATTTACAGTCCAAGACATAGGTAAACTGTCTCCAGGGTGGCGCACATTGCATGCCACATGAGCTTGATTCCCATGGCTGTCAGAGAGAACAAAAGACAGGTAGCCCAAAGATTTTTCAAAGTCCCTGGTGTACGGGAAGTCAGGCTCTGTTTCAGATTCGGCCCACACTGGGTTGTCCCACTGTTTGAGAGGGGAGCGAAGAGCTGGGCGTTCACAGGTAAGCCTGTCCGGAGTTAACCCTAACAAGAGGGTGCTATTCAGGGGTTGAGGAGAAGCACACTGGGGGCAAGTCTCATTGGAGCCACGTTCCTTCTTACACTTTATAACGCCTGGGACAAAGAGAAGAGAGGAAGACAGGGAGAAATTCATACATTTTGTCACATGAAGCAGGCCATTCAAAATAATGATATATGATCAACTCCCACTCTGATACACAAAGCAAGCATATGGGAGTGTTGTTAGATGAAGCCTACTGCACACTAGTTGTACAGCACACATGCACAGTCAGCAACTAGCTGATGAACATAGCAGAGCATTTAGCAGCTATTGCTCAGAATCCGGTGAAGAACAAATGCAGAGCTCAAAGCAGAAATATTGAATTCCCATTAACCAGATTGACAAGAAAATAACTCAGAATGAATGATACTATGGCTCATCAAACAGCTGGATGTGTAACTAAGTAGCTGAATGTTGACAAGATCGATATCGGTTTATAGGCGATTCTTATAAAGCTTCTTCCTTCTGCCCCCAAAAGACAAAAAAGATCACTAGATGCAGGTTTGCAGCTACTCTTTAGCCCATCCACCCATCCATCGTCTACCGCTTTATCCATTTAAGGGTCACGGGCTGGAGCCAATCCCAGCTAACATTGGGCGAGAGGCTTACATGTTCGCCAGGCGATAATATGTCAATTTTATGTTGTTCCTCTTCCTCCAAGCAGATAATAAAAGTCAACTGCGGCAGCTTTAAGTTTAAGATTCCCTCCCTACAAACCAAAGAGTCATGAAGTTGTTAGTTTTTTTTAGTTTAAATTACACTCTCTGGCTACACAGAAGTGAAGGATTAAGGAATAGTGCCAAATTTACAAAATAATTCATTCACGTGTGCCTACCTTCATGTTGGGAACTCCATTCTACCAACCAGTGAAGTTGACAGTCACAGGTCCAGGGATTACCATGAAGCGAGAGGAGCTCCAGCCTCGGAGCAGTCTTCAGTGCAGTGGCGGGGAGCTGCTCCAACAGATTGTCTGACAGGTGTAAGTGTCTGAGACAAAAACATTAGGTCATTTTCATCACTCACTGGTCTGCAGGTTGACAAGGGGACGGGGCCTATCCTTGCATGCACTGTGCAGAAGGCAGGGAAAAAGGTTCAACAAACAAGTTGGGGTCTCTACTAGACCTACATATCTTTAAACTCGTGGTAACAATTTCTACGACCTCAGTCATTTTAAAACGGTTGTTTAAAATTTGCAAATATAAGAGTCATATCGTTTAATTTCTTACTTGAGTCCAGAGGTCCAAAAGCTTCCCAGTAGTGTCACTGTTATGAAGGTGTGAGGGTGGATGTCTTTGAGGAGGTTCCCCTCAAGCTGCAGTAGCTTTAGGGAGGTCAGGCCAGAGAAGGAGTACGGCTCAATAAAGTCTATCAGGTTATGGTCCAGATGGAGACGGATCAAACCGACAAGACCCTCAAACAGACCAGGGTTCACTGATGTTAGCTTGTTGTAACTCAGCTTCAAGATCTGGGAACAAAATAAAGTGTGTTATTCTCACACATATTGAATATTGAATCACTTTTTTAGTATTTTTTCAGAAATCTTTATTGTCTCCACAAATTTATTAACATAGGAGACAGGAGGACTGAAACTGGGAACCACAGTCCTGATTTACCACTGCCTCAGAAAACATACACAGAGCAGATGTGGTAAATGTGGTTTAGGAATTGGGAGATTGGATTTCACTCTGTTTTTCTTCTGATGTTAGCCGCTCCCAATGTGGTCCACTTCTTTTAAATATGCTTTTCATATTTTTCATCATATTTCATTTCTTTATTGAACTTGCGTCCACTTATGGCTCAATGGTGTTCATTTTTGCTCCAGCAGTGATCTTAAGCCATATCTGGAGAAAGTAACAGATGCGAACACTCTCTAAGCTGATATGACACAGATTGAAGACAAACCATGAGCAACCATGAGTATTTCAACCACTTTCTCTTGACTTGGATCTGTTGAACCCCCTGGACCTGGACAAAATCTACAATAAATCATGTGATCTTGCCGAAATACAGGTCCTCTTGCTCTTGGGTCCGTGTAGGTCCAGGTTTAAGATTCATTAGTGCAGAAAACAAGATCATGAGCAGAAAGCCCCATTCAAGGTTATATACAGTGTGAAACGACTTCCAATCCTTTCCTCCACCCTTACCCATTCAAAGTCGTTACAAATTAGAGGACACATTATTAAGGTTATATTGGTACAGTTACATCTATACCAGGACGCACAAACACTCTACCTGTAGTGATCTTAGGCTGTAAAATGCCCCGGGGTGGACTGTGTTAATGTCGTTGCCATGCAACATGAGCATTTCCAGTTGCCGTAGTGACCTGAATTCTGACCCCTCCACCTCCATCAGGCTGTTATACCTGTCAGAAAAGGGACAATAGATAGGAACAGTTACTGTACAGGAATTAAAGAGTAACAAAGGTTCCTTGGGGGTCAGAGGAAAAAGGAAGCTGAAATTAGCCAGCGGTGCTTGCAAGTGTGTCTGGGCCGATGTGACCTTTCACACGAAGTGTCAAGGAAAGGTGGAAGGAATGCCTAATGGAAAAGAAGGAAAGGGGGATGTCAGAGAGACCTCAGTCAACCTTTAACCCCCCCCCCCAATCCCCCAATGACTTTCTCATTATTCCTCTTCAAAGTTCACCATGTGCATGGCAGAGGAGAAGGAGAGAGAGAGAGAGAGAGAGAGAGAGAGAGAGAGAGAGAGAGAGAGAGAGAGAGCAAGAATTACAATGCTGCATTGTATTCACAGCTTTCTTAAAGCATGAATGTATAGGCATTGGCCCAGCTTATTAAACAATTACATTTGTTCTGCCCTCTTATAAACGACATCAACCGCAACACTTAAAAACTGCAGGGGGAACTGTATGTGTGGATAGGGCCCTGTAAATTTGACCAGCTTAATTATACCAGCAGTGATGAAACAAAGAGTTAGTGGAAAACCTTTAATTTGATCTTCAGGTTGCAACAGACATCCCACCAAGAGTCAAACTGATTGCCAAGCACAGTATAGAGCAGGAGATGCCAGAACCAAAGACATTATTCATCAAATGAACTGAATCTTCAGCAGAGCACACAGTCTGTTGGCAGGGGCTGACGGCGCTTGACAGATTTCAGTGTAAGAATTAGTCAGCCCTTCCGACGACAGGAGTCGGCTCAATCAACACTGTGGAACAGAGTCTACGTTCCTTCAGTGAATTCCTGAGCTCTAAAACACGCAACACTCACCGAGGTGAAGTTATCCCTCAATAACACATGGGAGATGAGGAGATGATCCGAAGGTTGCATTTCTCCATTGCCATCAATAAAACAGCCAGCTCCAATCTATCATATAGGTCACTTATCTTTCGATGACATGAGTGCACATATATTCAGCGGAGGTTTCCCCATTGGGAACTGAACTTCAGACCCTGAACTTGTTCATGCTTTTCTCTTATAGCGTAACAAATGGTGGTGCATTCTTCCTGTATGGAGTTCAAGTTTTTTTCACAGAAAATCATTTCAGGCAGATTGAAGCTAGTATAAAACTAAGCAATCGTTTTATGTGGACACTCTTTGGTATTTGGATTTTAAATAATCTAAAGCCAAGACTTTTGACACTGAACGCTGAAACTAATAAGATGACTGTTTCAAAGGTAGGGTGCAATGTAATATGAGTAAGTTGGCTGGTGGAAGCATGTCCATGCACTGTAAAGGGTCATATTGACGTGCTGGTTAATGCGACAGAGTAGAATTGCCAACTAAATGGTTGAGTTGGTAAAAACAAAAGAAAAAAGAAATAGACCATATGACTTGTTGTCCAAACAGTGATAATGCCTCTCAAATTGGGTTTTCGCTTTAGGGCTGCAAATCCATAACTTAAACATATGCTGTTTATTTTAACATTTCATATATTAGCTTGTTTGGTCCATAGAACCTCAAAAAAGAAGGCCTTTTCCTAGTGTTCAAATTAATGTCATAAAATGTTTTGTTTTGCTGGACCACCAGCCTAAAACCCAAAGTTGAGACGAGGACAAAACAACAAATCATCACATCTGACAAGCCAGAGTTTTAAAAATGATAAACAATAATTTATCAAAAATAGTCGCTGATTAGTTTTCTAGGGATCAACTAATTGATTCTTAGTCCAGCACTACCTAACTGCAAGTGGAGCAAACCTTGCAATCCAAAAAATGTGCCCCTAATTGTCTAAGTACCTTATGGTATGTTATGGTTAGAGATCTCTGGAGCCAAGCCAAGTAAAAGTGAGTGTATGTGCTCTTATAATTCATCCTCACTGCTTCATGTTTGAGAAATTATTGAAACCCTATTGAAGTCTCATGCAGGCTTTCCAAATAGTGAACTGCTGGCTGTATTAGACATCAACACTTATCTCCTCAAAACCATAAATCCTGGTGTTTTGAGGGATGTGTCCTGCAGGCGGTCCATACCATCCCCCATGTCACTCGCTGATCAATCTGCACAACAGTTCATTTGAAAGAGGATTGAAACTTGCATTGATTACACTGATTTTCTTTTACATTCAAACACACCAATGGTGTAACCCCAACCTAAAGGGGAACAGACTCCAGAGTGTAAATAGAACACTCCAAACATGCCTGGTGTGAACATATACCATAAGTTTTGCATTAGAGATTAAATCCCCCTGGATGGCCCCCCAGTTAACAGGGTGGTCTAGTGTTTAGAAAGTTAGAGCCTGTTCGCTCCCTAAAGGTTTGGGTGCTATCCAAACGTCTGCTCGGCTGCTGAAGGAAATAAATCATTCTTTTTCTTTTTTGCGATTGAATGTTTGCTAAATATTGCAGACACTAATAGATTTTCCATTCAGGTCCCCCCCTTAAATTTTGTAACATGTGTATTCGTATCAGATAGAGGTTTGACAAAAGCGGTTTTCTAATTTCTAACTGTCATTAGCCAACTGAAATGACAATGAACAAAGATAATTTCATGCTGTAGCTCACCAGCCACATACTGAGTTAATAACATTTCCAGCTAACTCATTTCAAATAAGGAACATCTATAGTATGAAAGAAAAATCCTACACATGAAGTTGATGGCCACGTACACAATGTAATCCAAAGCAAAAAGTCTGTATTGGGACCAGTTTGCAATAAGAAACAGCATTGTTCTTGAATCGTAGTGTCCAGCTCATACTTGTATTTCATTCTAATAGAACACTGCTGGTTGTTAAGCTTACATTCTTGGACAGGCACGACAGCAGTTAGATTTTAAAGCAACAGAAAAGGCTTTTAAGGATCGAGGACTAACCCTTATGTTTGGCTTGCATTAATGCTTTTTTGGGTAACAAGACTGGCTGGGGTTGCTGCTGTAAACGTTGCCAAATCTACTAAAAAAAAGCAGCGAGCTCCAGCTGATATAGATGTAGTAGCATAGCATCCACAGAGCGGGGATATAGACAGTGGATGTGCTATTGTTTTTAAGGTCGTTTTTTTATGTTAGATAACCTGCAACTCCATGACTTAATAAATTGTGAAATGCTCCTGACCTTGGAAGGAACACTTGATTACTTTGTTCCTCCACTATTATATGTGCTTTTGTTTGGTGGGTTTTTTCCCCTTTGCCATATGTCTTTATAAAGGTTAAATAAAAAAACAAAGGCCAGAAAGCTCTGTTGATGTAGATTTCTGTTACTTAGACCTGGGAGGGGGGTTGGTGTGATTTAATAATAACTTTTTGCTTGCTGTTGCAAAAACTGTTCTGCACACGATCCCTGCAGTGTAATGCTGACAGCTACAAACCAGCATATCCGTTTTTGTTTTGGCTTTTTATATGGAATACGCTGATATTTGATCCAAAAGCACAGGAGCACATGTGGATAGAGTGTATCTCCTGTGGACTGGACTGAATGTTGGAATCATACAAAAGCATTTGTGACATTTACATTATGAAATGCTTTTATCACGTCAAAGCTTTATATACAGTAGTGAAGAGTTGAGTGGCCACACTATAGGCAAAAAAGTAATGTACCCGACTGCAGTGAGTTCCCAAAATACATGAGCCTCGCATGCAATTGGGAAGTACTTCAGTGAACAAAAGTGCAGCTCCGGCTGCCGATTGCCAAGTAGTTTGTGTAAATATGGATTGTTTGGAGCCAATTATTAGACAGACCAATTTGTCATATACAAAACAGAGGCTGGGCTATTTTTCTGCCATGCTGGAGGGCAGTGAAAGCTCCATCTATAACACAAAGACCCACATGGAAGCGATTAGGAGATTCATTCCCCCCTGAGTCACTTTAGCATACCACCTTATCCTCTGCATTTTTTTGCATTGTCAAATTAACTGTAAGTCCAGGAAGATGATCTCACTGATGAAACTGCATTCTTTGGTTTATTTTTATTTTTCTAACAAGCAGCGATATGTTTTTCATGATCTCGACCCCTGAGGAAAAAGACAGTAATTTCCCCTCAGGTTGAATTGTAACAAAGTGATCTGAAAAGAGCAGTCAAAATGCTTACTCGCCAATCAAAAAGCACTTGGTATAGAGCATTTTGCTTTGTGAGTTATCTGAGCAAGTGTTGATCATATATTAGCTAAAGAAAACATTTCTCTGACAAATTACCGACACCGCATTCCGCCCCATTTCCTGTAGAGTGTCTGGTTTTTCCTTCCCCTTTGGGCTGGTTGACAACAGTGCCTCCGTGCTTCTGTGTGGATGTGCGTTGATGCGCAGCAGCGGAGTCTTACCCCAGGTTGAGCCTCTCTGTGTCTTTAGGAAAGGTTTTGGGTACGGTGGTCAGGTGTCTGAATGTACAGTGGACCTCCTTAACGCCGGGGCAGCTACAGGTCCGGGGGCAAGACGGGGCGGCGCGGGCAGGGTAGACCTGCAGGGGTGGAGCAGAGGCGTGAGGGCCGTCAGAATGTGAGAAGAAAGGGTGAAAAAGGAGAGTACTGTAAGTCAAGGGAGGAGGTCAGGACTCAAAGCGGGAAGAGCGCAGAGAAAGACAATTCGAGGAAGTGCGAGAGAGCAGTGAGGGGAGGTGGATTCAGAAAATATGAGTTAAGAGAAGGACAAGCAAACAGATCAGTTCAGACTTGTCGTAGCTGACAGTTTGGAAAGAAATCAATACCAAGTGGAATAAATAGACCTAAGGCTTATATAAAACAGACCAGGTGTACTGAACGAACATCCCGTGCTCAACTCCAGCAAGCTTTTTTTTAAGGTAATTCATAGATTTGAGAGCCAATATCTATCTTAAATGCAAGGTTACATTACGGAAATAAACGTATATACTTTAGTCACTCATGTAAGCCTCATAACTTAAGCAAATTGACCAATGGCTATACAGCATTTGAAAACATTAAGTGGTGTCCTAATGTAGCATAATAAGATTTTCACATTGTCTCCACAGTGAGAACAGAAGTCTACTGAGCTTGCTCTTTTCGTTTTCTCCATTGTACTGTAATTGTCACATTGTGAGTGATTGTTATCAGTCAGGGATTTCGATGGTTCAAGGATCCAGCCGCTGAGAGCGTCCGCGCGGGAAGATTTACCGTTTGCCACAGCAGCGATGAGAGGAGCAGAGGAAACCCCGCTGCAGCCAACCTGCTGAAGAAGTTGGCGCACCACCGCAGCGCCATGACGGGACGGCAGTCGGACCGCTCACGCCATTAAAGAAGCACCTGGAGGAAGGAATGAAGCGGTGCACAGAGGTACAGCATGTCAAAACAAACTGAACATTATAAACACAGGATTTATCACAGGGCTTTTGTAGTGTACTGTATCTTGCACAAGTGCAAATAATAAACTGGTGACTCAGTCAATGACATTGCTGTTGATCTATATTTCAAGAATCATAAAGTGACCCACTGGCGACTTGTACGTAGATCCCCCTGTGACGCGTGCCGTTTGGAAAAAGTCTGTGCAAATCTGAACAGGATGAGCACTTCAGAAAACGGATGATGCAACATCGATGCTCATCGACTGAACACTAATTCTCGGAATGCTCTAGCTCCTTTGAAGCCTCATTGAGGAAAGCGCCTAAGCAAAAAATATTCTACACCTGCATTAACTGATTTTTTATTTTAAAAAAT
Organism: Scophthalmus maximus; assembly: GCF_022379125.1. Taxonomy (NCBI): domain Eukaryota; kingdom Metazoa; phylum Chordata; class Actinopteri; order Pleuronectiformes; family Scophthalmidae; genus Scophthalmus; species Scophthalmus maximus. Next base: position 6,267,359 of record NC_061523.1, on the reverse strand, counting down.
TGCTACTTGGGGACACGACATTCATGCCGTCAACTCAACACTGTTGTATTAATATCTTATGAAGCTTATACGGCAAACTTATTCCCCTAAACACATCTGCCACATACTGATCAGCATCAACCTTCACTTGGAGTCACATTTTCTACGACAACTCCAGAGGGACATATCTGGCTCTTTAGATTATAAATACTCCACTTTTTGGTCAATTAGTCGCCAACTTTGTCTGATGTTTTGTGTCATTTATTACAGCAAACAGATCTTAAGCAATTTAGTCATGGTTTGAATCAATTTCTAAATATGTTAATTGTGGCTGTGTGATTATTCAGACAGAACCATGTTGACTTCTGAGAGGAAACATCTTTAGATAGCTTTACTTCTAAACGATAAGCCACATTCACGAGCATGCGCCACTAATGTTATACGCATAGCTTTCAATGCATGTAAAAACTGTATGTGCATACACATACATCCATACATATTCAGCTGATTTGTCTTTTTTTTTTTTTTTTTGACTTCTTACACCTAATGAGCTTTTGGAGAGGCAGTAACTCCCTTGATGTTGCAAAGACTAGTTTTTAAGTGTTTTGGCCAGACCCGATTAAAGAGAAAATTACCATAATGTCTTGCAAAAGGCATCACATTAATAAACATTTTACACAAGTCTAAGCTGGTGCGCTCACAATGTTTTGTTGGATCAAGAAAGACAGAAAGAAGAAAGAACTTACATTAAAGTTGATGGTGTGAGAAATGAGCTCCACGACTGAATAACTTGACAACAGTTGCCGCTCTCTTCTACCAAACTATTTGCCCTCCAGGTCGATAAGACACATCAGCGAGCTATGAACACTAACTAAATCCTACTTGTCTTCACTACACCTTTCCTCGGGGGAACTCAGCGGAATGCAAATCCTCTCTTATCCAATATAATCACGTTTCAAAAATGTGTTCATTCGTAGACTCACAATAGATGGATCATCTGTTGATATTGTGGATTAATGTCTCACAAAATCACACTCTGGTATAACTCAAACTGTTTCTCGCATAGAAAAGAATTCAATGCAGTTCATTAGAAAGGAATAGGAGTGTGGAAAACAACCACTTGACATTGGCGGTTGTGGTTTGCTGCAGTGCCAGGTGGTTTGGCAGTCGTCACGTTGGTTTTAAATGTTAACATGCGTCTTTGAGGGCATTACATGCCAATTACATATGCCACTCTTGCTGAAACACACACTCACACACACACACACAAACACACACGCCCGCGCGCACCAGTGGGATCGTCAGCAAACTCAGGAGAGAGAGAGAGAGAGAGATGGAAGGAAAAATAGAAGGAGAAGCATTCACAGGTAGAACCAAACAACACCCATACATATTTGTAGTCATTAGAGGCCAGTTTGGGGTTTCTGGTTTCCACTTGTACGTCTGTCTTCTCTCCTCACAGGGAGGCTAATTTACCTAACAGCTGTTTGTGTGTGTGAGTGCGTGTGTGTGTGTGTGTGTGTGTGTGTTTGTGTGTGTGTGTGAGATGGGAAGGAAAGAGCACCTCAGTGACCTGAATCATAAAGTGGTATGTGGAGGATTTATAATTGTTTTATCTTTGTTTAATTCTCTCTCCATCACACACACACACACACACACACACACACACACACACAGTTTGGACTTCCTGATCTGACAAACACGTTAACCTACATAGAGATCAGTCAGGACATCGCAGATCAAATTGGCTGTTTCCAAAGGAAAGAATTTACTTTCACATTGCAACATGTGACAGCTGGTTAGAAGAACAACAAAAGCATTCAAACTCACAATACCAAGAAAATCATGTATTGTTAACACTACACTGAAATGAACAGAGCTTTAGCACGTATTTGCTTGTTGAACAGATAAAACCAACATTAACATTCATAATAGATGACTTTGACATCACCAGACAAATGTAAATACTTTAGTTTCTAGCTAAATATGAGCTATTCGCTAGTTCTGTGTGATTGACGTGTGATGCTGAGCAGGAAGTGTACGGTGGGTTTTCACAGCTTAAAATAAAAATGTTTCCTATTGGTATGAATGTAGATTTTCAAACGGTGCTGTAATTATCCACAGAGGGAAACCCTGTCCTCTTTCAGGAAGGTCAGGGGTCTGTTTGAGATTCTTCACCGCGGTCAAGGACACTGAAGAAGGAGGGACGCTTCGTGGCACAAGAGCTTGAACCTGGAGCCCCTCGGGTTTCTAACGACTTTTCCACCATGTGACTGAGACAATAAAAACTCGTGCTTGACCTTTCTCAAGAGGCGGCACCCGGTTATTGGATATATATACCTGCGGCTCGCCACCAATTCCCCATATTGTCCATATTAGTTTAGCGATCCGTTTTACATTCTAAGTGACACGTGGAAGAACACTGGGTGCAGTTTATTAGGGTGTTCCACGACCCTTAACTCACAATACGACTCAGGTAAGGAGCCAAACCACCGCATTGAATTAACAGAGCAATAAACGTGTCCATTCGGTGTGTCAGCCTCCAATAGCACGGAGTATTATGATCACAGATGGAAACTTATTTCCCACTCGTGCTGACTATCTTTGATGGCTTTAACAGCTCACCGGCGTTCGCACACTGGAGACAGAGAGAGGACTGAAAACACTCAAGAGCAGAGCAAAGGGGAGAGAGGGAAGGAAAGGAGAGGAACGGGGAAAAAAAATCAAGAGAAAGCTGTTAAGAAAAGATGAGAAAAAGGACTTTGCTGCACTATGGAATCACTTAGTACCCCTCCCAGACTCTCACTTGGCGGAGATAAAGTGCCGTATTCCTAGAGCACCTCACTTATCAGAACTGCGGTTATCAAAATCATATGCTCATTGGCAGACTCCCTGGTTTTTGTCTTTACGGCTTCGTCTCCTTTCCATTGTCTAGTACTTTTGAACACGATCACTAATTGAACTGCGCAAAGAGCCAAACTGAGTCATGCTGTGATCTGAGAGAGAGGCTGTCGTCAATTCTCATGAATGACTTGATGTCAACGTAATCTTAATTAAAATGCCATGGAAATGAAAACAAAGAAACAAACCTAGGTAAGGTTTAGTGATCTCCATCTCCTAGACTTGTACCATCAGCCCAGTTTGATCTAAATATAAAGGGGAGGAATCTCTGTCTGACTGAAAAACACATTAGTGTAATTGGGACCATAGCTGCTGTAGAAAAACACATGCTGACTGATTGTCTATAGGTGATCATTCGAGATGAATTAAAAGCCAAAAATGATCTCCGTAAAACACGGCGTGTCCCTTTAAGAATGTCTTGACTGAGGCCGATACATCTTAATGTCAAAAGCATCACGCCGACTGCCAGCCAACTCACAGCTGCTCCCTTCAAGATAACATGTCAAGAGAAGACTACAATATGAATCCCACATGTTTTCCGAAGTCTGTAAATATCATGTGCTGCCCATATATCCTCATTCAGAAATGCTCTTTCATCATTCCCTTTTTTAATTGCTACCACTGGATTGCGACCTCATCTCCAAGCAGACAGGTTAATACAACAGCCAAACATGTATTATGATCTTTCATAAAGGTTTTCACAAATTACTAATAGCAAATGATTTACATTAATTACCTTTTCATAAATCTTAATGATTTGCGATAGTAAAAAGCGTTCACTTTGGGGTTTTTTTCTTTTTGCATTTACAGATGGTATAAAACATGTCACTCATGTGCGCAACAAATACGGAACAAACGTCCCCTCTTGTCTTTTCGCGTCCTGGGGTTTTGAACTCAACACTGACGGAATGGGGGGAAAAAATTCTTTGAATGGATGCTAATTGAAAAATATTTTGGAACTCATTTTGACGGGCAGCTGACTTTCAGACTTCCCCTGGCCTAGCATTGGCGGGAAATCCGTCGGGTGGTTTTTTCGCGCGGCTGCAGACGCCCATGTGGCCTTCGCAGTAAACTTGAAATGCCTCACACGGTCGAAAGTCTTGAAAGCTTTCCGTTTGCCTCTCTGCTTATTATTACCGAGAGCTGGCCCTCGAGGCATTACAACAATGCCGCGTGTGGCTAACAAATACTCGCGTGTATTTATACTCAGCGCCTGTTTGCCTGAAGCGCTCACTGGTGGCAGTAGGATTGAAATGCCAAAAGGGACCCGGGCGTAGTCAACAATCTTCCCCGGTAACAGGCTGTGTTTGGCAGAAATGAGTGTGTGTCATTTGTGGGGTTTTTTGTCGGGTGGCAGGCAACAATAGGCTTTTAAAGAGCACGGAAGCTTTCGAAAGATTTTCCCGCTTTCCCCGCTGGGTGCTCTGGGCAGGAAGAGTCAATTAACAGATGAATTGAAGAGCGTTTGCTGACCACATCTGTCACAACATGACAGCGAGGATGAAATCCGATTTCAGAGTCGGGTGGCATTCCTCGAGTTTTGCGGAGACAAAATACGGCTGTAAAACTGTCACTCGGCTGACTTTGGACGTCCCGTCAGACGACTCGCCGAGTAATCCAACTGACAGCTTTGAATGATGACAATTAGTTAGCCGACGCGTTGCACTTCTCTCAGTTGGAGTCGACGACCTGGAAGAAACTCTTTCAATTGACTCTGGGGCTGTTGCCTCAACATGCGAGGAGTTGTTTTGTTTAAATGATAATCTCCACGTCAAAAGCAGAGTTCAACAGCACCAGCCTCCGTTGAAGTTGCCTTAGAGTTTTGGGAGCGTTTGATTAGTTCTCATTTATTAAAAAAACAACAAAAAAAACCCAAGTGACTCACCTGGCAACTCGTGCAGAAGGGGTAGGACGATAAAAAGGACAAACGGTTAAAGAAACCAAATAACGCCCAAGAACAAGTCCTTTGGCTTTTCCACTGCACGCTGGAAAGTTTTACAAGGGAAAAAAAACAGGCATTAAAAAAGTATCCACTTGATGTTCGTGGTCCTCTGGATGTTTGCTGACTTGTAAAGCCACCGAGGTCCCGAGGTCTATGAAAAGAGAGAGGGGATGAGGCGGCGCGCTCTGTGCGTGCGCGTGCGTGCGTGTGTGTGTGTGTGTGTGCGTGTGTGTATCAGTTTGACCCTCTGTTGGTCCTACAGGCATCTGGATTGTAGATCAACTTCTTTCCCTCTCTCCCGTCCCGTTCTGTAGCTGTGTGGTCAGGAATGCAGCAGCTTCTCCATCCCCTTTTTACACCTACGCTCCTTCCTTCACCTCCTCCAGTCTCCTCTCCCACTCTCTCCCTCTCTCCGCTTTCACCTATGCCTTGCTCTCCCTCCCCAAACCCCCCCCCCCCGGTGGAAACATTATCACTTTCCCTCCCTTCTCATTGTTTTCTTCCTTTCTCCCTCCTTTGTGTGTCTTTCTTTCTTTTTTACTTCCTCTCTATCTCTGCTGTCTTTCTCTTTTCCCTCTCTGCCTGTTTTCCTCTTTACATGCTTTCACCTAGCCCCCCCCCCCTTTTCTCCCTCCCGAGATACATTACAGTTTGTGAATAAAGATTAGACGATTACAATAATCCGTCTAAAGATGTCTCGTCTGTGCCGGCGGCTTAAATTCGCTGACACGCATTTTGCAAAAGTTGGCAAACAGTCAACAATTTTTTCTTGTGATCTCCCTGGATAAAAGTCTCGGGGAATAAAGAACAGGATGAAGAGTCTTTCACGGCACAATTGTCCGTTAAGCTGTGGTATTGTACGCGATGTGCGCAGTGTTGACACGCGGCGGCAACGCACCCCGGCTCCTGTTGTCACAAAAGTTTACGGGGTTGGAGATAATTTTAGTCTTGTAGAAAGCCTGAACTTTTCACAACGTGGTGGCATGTGTGAGCTCAATGTGTCAATCAATCAATCAGACTTTATTTATATAGCTCTTTTTTGCATGAAAAAGTGCAATATAACACAAAGTGCTTCACATGCAATGAAATGCGCCAAAAAAAAGGAGGAAAAAAAAAGATACCCACCTCCCTCCGATAGACACACACACACACATTTACTCACGATCTACTCACGATCAAACATATAATGCAAGGCTTAAAAGAGCAAAAAAATGTATAAAACATTCAGTATAAACATGAAAGAGGAATCTCAGGAGAACGCTGTCTCGCCTATTTGCATGTAATCGGTCTCATTTTGTTGGTACCATTTGGAAACACTTAGGACCGGCTCATTTGTGGAACTCTCAACAAATCTATATGAATAGGCCTTGTGTGACAGAGGCCCGCCTCTCGTTTCACTTGTATTTAGTTCACTTCGCTCGGGGGAAGAAAGCGATGCCGCCAACAGTGTGTGGTCAAAGCTTGTAAAATGTTTAGCAAGAGCCTGTTGATACACTGTTGAGTCCCAAGTATCTCATCTAACTACTCCTAAATCCAATCCCAGATAATTATGATGTAATGCCTCAATAACAATGAAGAGGAGAGAGCCTCCGCCAAAGAACCATCGACATTTGGCATTTATGTCAGTTGATACCAGGAGTTGATCACTGCCCTTCACATAATCCCGCTTTTTACGACCGGTCGCGATTTAAAAGGTCATGTGTTCTCCATGTTTGCGCTGATGAGCAGGATGATCGTGTTCACCATTAGTTTTTACACATGTTGTGTAATTCCGCCTTTACATTACACATTTGAACACCGTACTGATGGTCGGTACGAACATATACGAGGTTAATGAGTACTTGGTCCCGGGCCTTGAAATCTGCGATTGCCTTCGGAGATTGAAATAGACAAGGTTCACTGCCGTTTCCCCGGTTAGAAAAAAAAACCTATGAGGCCAACCTGAGCTTTATATATTAAGGCACATTTGTGGATTGAGAAGGAGGACTGAGCAGAAAGCTGTGCTTCAATGGAAAATGTTCCATATTTAGTACGTGAATTCATTCATTTATTATTTTCTAATCCTCACTTGTCACAAACTGGAGACAAATGCAGGCCTATTTTTACTTTTGCACACACACACACACACACATACACACACACACACACACACACACACACACACACACACACACACACACACACACACACACACACACACACACAGAGACATCAGTCATCAGCCTATCATAGTGATGACAGTGACTGGTGCCAGGTCCCTGGGCCAAGTCTCGCTAGCATTCTTGTGCCACCTTCTTTTACAAACAGAACCCCCCCCCCCCCCCCACACACACACACAGAGTGGGCCATTTTAAGCAATAACAAGCTTTGCATCCTGTTTTGACAGGCTTCTTTTCCTCCGTCTTGTAAAGTTTTTTTTTCTTACGTGTGTGAGAATGTGTTTATTTTGGAGCAGTGTGTGCACACTCACGTTCGTAAACACTCCTATGGCTCATTCATCTCACCGATTCAAAATCTGCCGCTCTCTCTGTTGGTCGCGTACCGAACGGCGGAACAAGGAAGAGTCCGACTGGTTAAAACACGATTTGGATTGGATTGATGAACACGATCGACAACAGGACATTGTTTTGTAAGTTAGTTTGTGGGGTGAACTCCATTCATGAGTTCTCGATCAAATGTTGTCATTGACTTCTGTTCCTGCGTCAGTTGGCGATTCCTTGTATTTTCCAGAATACTTCCCACGGACGCTCTTGGAGCCAATGGATTGATTCCGTCATGCAATGACGTCGGATGCCATCACCAATTCTATTTGCGAAGAAAGAAAACTGACCTAGAATTACGCTGTACGTCGCTTACCAGTCAAGGTGCAGTGTATATCCATGTTTCACCAGACTCATATGATACATGTAGAGACTATTTGATGAGAGCTATTGTTTATTTTGTCATCATAAGTATAAGAATACTTGACTTGTGTCCCAAAACGCGTTTTCTGAGGTCACAGGGAGCTTGACCCTTTACCTTTCACCACCAAAATCAAATCGGTCCATCCTTGAGTCCAAGTGACACTAATGTGTTCACAAGAGTAGGTGAGACGGAGGACAACCCTGATGAAAACCTAACGCCACCAGCTTCGGATACTACTGGCACATGCAGAGGAATAAAAGTGTTTGGTTACACTATTTCTTTGTTTGTTATGACCTTCAACTGAAAGTTCAAGGTACAGTTATATTGTTCTTGTCTGAACATTTCTATGACATCCTGCTAATCTCCTTCACTCCTTGCCATTCCTCTTAAACCTCTCACTGTCTATGTCTCATTCTCTTCATCTCACAGGATCTGAGGTTCACCATCGTTCACCTCCCCGGTCCTCGGCTCAATCTCCTCGGCTCCCCATTTCTATAGTCTGCCTGCTCCGCCCTCGTTGTTTCTTTACCCTATTTTATGGTCCTGCTGGCTGAGAAGCAGATTTCAAAGCACGTCCCCTTTGAAAGGAAGTCACCAGTTTATTTGTAGGGGCCTTGGTGGAGGAGAGGCTCTGTTCCGAACATCGGCGGGTGGATTAGACACTTGTTGACTGTAGCTCAATGGATGTCTTGACTCAGCTGGTGGGCCCCAATCCTGTGTTGTTTGGTAACGTTTTAGCTTCTCTGATGGAAAATACCCAAGGACGACATGTGTGCTGCCAGTTACTGTACACATTTGAATGGGCTGGCCTGTTTTTCGTTTCTTTAAACCAATCACAATCGTTTGGGGCGGCGCTAAGCCTTTTCGAGTCTCAGTCGGGTTGTTTTCCCCCGAACCAGATTTTATTTAGCATCTTTGACAGCAGCCTTAACAAACCACACTATAGAGGCCCATTGTTTTAACAGAACCAAATATGACTGGTGGGAAGGAACTTTAGAGTCCACCTTTGGAAACCACAGTCAAACATTGTCTAACTCCAGGTTTCTCTAAGATTTTCCTGGGAACGCTGCGATCTGGTGATACCTCATCTTTTACCTTGCAGCGTGATACATGGCTGCGTGTTTGTGTTCTCACGGGTTTCCTCCTCCTCCTCTGTCTCTCTTTTATTGTTCTTTATGGATATCTCGCAGGCCCACTTGCTTCTGTGGATTTGTCAACGCAGCTGTGTTGACTTGTCGGCAGTGATGGGAACAGAGACAGGAACCAAAACCTGTGGGTCTCTCATCTATTTCTCTCGCGCTCTTGTCACGCAGTTTCTGTGTTCTCTCCTTCACCCACTTCCTCACAGAGCCAAGATTCCCTCAGCGGATGGACCATAAAACATCAATGCTCTACATTTGCAGTGTGTTGCACTGTTTTATGTTTTCCCCAGCTCGAGTTTCGACTTTTTAGAAAAAAAAATACAGATATATTTTTAAAAGAGGAATGAAACCCATTACAAAATGACTGCCAAACTGCCACATCCTCCTTCTCCGTGAGATTTATTTTCACAGAAGACTCTTGTCCCGTAAAAAAACCCAACCCCATAGGTTGTTTTTGCGAGCAGCTTATTATTACCCATAGTATTGTATTGTTAAGTGACATCCAGCAGTCACATAAGACAGACTTTTCAGTAAACACCGCAAAATGGCACGCTCATGTTCAGGTGACAAGGTCCGCTACTGGCCGTAATTATGATGGCGGTCGGGGGATGTTTTGCTATAGCGACATCGTCTAAGTTTGGAAGGGTTGCTGGAAGGGTCAACAGAACATCGCAGACTGCTTTTTGAATCTTGCCTTAAGGCAACAGTCCACGTTTCATTTCGTCAGTCTTGCTGTAACCATGGCGACAAACTTCCTCTAACCTAACCAAGTGTTTTTGTACCCAAACCTCTCCAAACTTTTACCATAGCAATGTCTCATCACAAAAGGGTTATGGGTTAGTTGGTTATTTTTAAACAGTAGCTAATAGCAGTTTATCTGTAGCACATTCAGGAATCTATTTCTATGGCGAGATTCTCTGCCCTGGAAAAATGACCCCAGTGATCATCTGTACGAGCGTCTCATTACAACCCATGGTTACGGTTTATTTATAGGCGACCCCTAGTGGCCACAGTAATCATGACAGTAGCGAGTGGGAAAGTCAGGTGGTGTAGTATATGGACCAACAAAGTGTATCTTAGGAAGATTGTTTGGGTGGACGGTTCGATACTACACACTTCTTTCACACAAGGCACTGCTGCTTGTTTCCTGTTTCAAACCAATAATCTGCAGTTTCTTTGATCCATGACACTTTCCACAAACTAAACTGCAACTCTATTATAGTAACCATGACGACAAAGCAGGTTTTCCAAACTTTACAAAGTATTTACTTTAACCCAAACCAGGATCTTCTCTTAAACTTATTGGAGTAATTTCCGTGCCCGAGTTTAACCAAACCTTGACTGTTACATAACTTTAACCATGTGTTCATTATTATTACCATGACAACGGCGCGGCATGCCTGCCAGTGACATACCTCTATCAATCATATTCCTGTTAGCACGATTGTGGCTAAGGTCAGGTATGCCACTATGTTATCACTTTTCACTGATTGGAATTGTAAATTGCCTTACCTTAAAATATACTCTATGACCTACCTAATAACTATATTTAAAAATGTAAGACTTCTCAGCAAATAAATGTAAATTTGTTACCACCAAAATAACAATCTGAGTCTATTTATCAGTTTGATGATCATCATGAGGTGGTACCATCAAAACGTCACCTACATATCACAGAGTTCACCGCGTCACACATCCATCACAATTAAAAGACCTATTTTATCAGTATTTATTAGATGGCGCTTATTCAACACAGCATCTGTGTCATCCCGCAGAGTCAGGATACACAGTGAGCCCGTTCATATCCAAGGAGAGTCGATACGGAGAGACAAACACCTGGTGAATGTAATGAAATGTGCGCATAGCTGTCATATCAACTTACAAGCAAATTAGCTAAAGAGAGATATGGTGATCACTACGTTTCCATAAAACTCTCCGGATGGAAATCACAGGCAGGTTCCTCTGAACACTTTTCAGCCCTTGCCTGCTACAACAGGTCTCTCTTTGTTTCATGAAGCTTAATGTTGCTCATGTTACTCATGCTCATGGTATCCCTCAAAGCATCGGGAGTTTGAGTTGGATGTACTCTCTCGGTGGCTCTGATCATTTGAATCCCCCCTGGAATCAAATAAAAGCCTCTTTAATCGTTCACAGCCCGCACTTTTTCAAGACGCACACTGCTGTTTCAAATTTTGGTGGCTCCCTCTTTGTTGCCTGGAACTGAAGTCTGTCTCCTGGGCATTAGTCAGTGTGGATTTGTCACTTTCTCTCTTTTTTATCTCAGTGACCGCTGTGACAAAATCTGAGAGCCGTTTTCGTTTTAGGCAATTGGGCGCCAATCTACAGCTTCAAGGTTCACAAACGCTCTTCTGTCTTTCAGCCTATCCCGACTCCACATGATAACACAGGTGTAGTTCTTTTAGAGCAAAGATTTCATTTAAAGGCAGCCTTTCAAATTTAATAGCGCTCATCTCCTGTGTCGCCTTAGGCAATGCATCAGGATAAGTATTTGGTTTTATAGTGCAAATAATAAAAAAAAATAATCATGAGACGAGATTAAAATGTGCATATCTCAAAAGACAAAATGAGCATTCTCAACATTAAACAGAATAGATTAAGGTCAGAATAGTCTAACATCGTTCCCAGCTCTTCCTTGATTCCCCTGCTCTCTGCACTTCATATCACACATTTTTTTTAATGAATTTTACTTTGTGAAACAGCTCTAAATCACATAACTCTTGCTCTACATCTAAAACAATGCTTTAGCTGCAAAACACCCCCTGTACACATATGTTATATGATATCTTTTGGCGATTGTTTGCCTTGATCCTATGTGTCATTGATGGAGCCATCCTACAATTTAGCATTAAAAAAACTGATGCATTTAATCAGTATTTTGTTCAGTAAGCAGCAATCAACAGTGTCACTCACTTATTTTAAGAGAAACCAACTTTCAATAGATGTTTTCTGCAACGAATCTATAAGCGTCAAAGTAAACTCAATCCGCGAAGTGCATCAAATACTATGGTAACTTGGTGTGCGTTGAGTTCTCATGACATCTGGCCCTCCAAATTATATGTTGATGAAAAAGCATATATATGTTGCAATGTTATGGTAGCAAATCGCAATTGTTCAGCGTGAAATGCAGCACGCACTTAGTGCGATGGTGATGGATAGCAATAACACCGTCGGAGGGGAGCTTGGCACATTGACAAGTTGGCCTTGTGGAAATGGTTTGCATTTGGAATGGAACTCATCGTGAACTTTGTGAGGAGAACGGACAACAAGTGATGATCTTGAGCTCATGTGATAGTCATTAATCAAACATCCCTGTATCTTTATAAGTCCCAAAGGAGCAGGATCTTCTTCTTTCTGTATATAACTCTGGTTTTTGTGAGTTGCTTTCAATATGGTAAAGAAAAATAAAGGCAAATTTTACTGCACAATATTGCAACACAATCTTTATATTTAACTATTTACCATTGATGTGACCACAACAAATGGGATCTGATATTCCTAACAAGGCATACCTTGTTCATTTCTTTTCTTTTTTTTTTCAGTTATTAGCTCTCTGGTGAATGGCATGACAAACCAGCGGGTTGGCTTGTATGAAATCTTGATCGAAAAACATTTTTCCAAGCAGTATTCTTTCACTCTACATCACCTGATAAAACACACAAGAAGAGTCAATCATCTGCTGGGAGTGGGGTGACTGGGGATTCTTGATAAACTTATTGATGTCCCTTTTCAAAGTATTATATTATATTAAGTAGATATTATTAAACTATTTCTATCAAGTTGCAATGACGGGATGGTTCCTGTTTGAAGACGCCAACATTTCTAATCTGCTCTGTGCCTGTGTCTCCACCTACCTGGCCTTTCTACAAATGGGTAAGGTGGCTACATCTGAGTGGACACACCCATCGACAACCCCCCAACAGGTAACTAACTAAATAAATGAGGCAAGCAAACCAAACTTGGGAGCAAGGGGGATCCAGGGATCCAAGGGATAAAGACACATGATGCAAGAAAAATGCACCTAAAACATCAAACCAATGGTAGGAAACGTGCAATGAACGACAAATAAAAACCAACCCCCACAGCTTCGCACATACATTTACAAGTATTTTCAAATGTAAAGATGGATTCTTTATTGATCCTGAGGGAAATGACTTACACAGTCCAACAACTGCCTGAGGCCAGTTAGAGAACTTGTAAAAAATGTGCCCATGTTATGTTTTACAGGTTTTTCTCCTTTCCTTTAGTGTGTCATAGCTTTTTTTGTGTAAAAGGTCTGCCAAGTTTCAAAGGTCAAAGTCTCCTGGCTTGTTTTGATGTCTGGCTTTTTTCTGCAAGGATCTACATCACCAAGAAGCATGCTACCTGCCTACATACAGTTTATACAGTGACATAGAGAGGTGACGGAACAATGTAAAATATGAAATATATGAGAGCGACAAAATAAAAACATCCTGTTCCAGTCTTTATGTTTATGCTGACCTTTTATATCCAACTAGGGCTAAAACTGATCCGGCAGAACTGACACCATAGTTAACGTGGCTACAGCGTTGTTTTACAGCTGATCAGGAAGTTTCTGGGTAAGAGGTGTGACATATTCAACACACAATCAAGTTAACTGACCACAAATATATTACCTACAGTGTGGGTTATATCCTGCTGTGCAGTGGTAAGAAGCCGTAGCTCGACTTTTACATTTCTTCTATATTTTGGTCTTTTAGTAACCCAGGCGTCGAGACGTTGCCCTGAGTTTGAAGACAGGAAAGTTCAATACAAATGGGTGCATTTACCTATTGCTGCCTGAGATTTCATAAATACAACAAATCAAAAATCACAACTTCGAGATACACATGAGGGTGTGTGTGTGTGTGTGTGTGTTTCAACCACAGGCAGAGACAGCACATGCTTGACAGAACAGATTTTGACCCTGAGGCCAAAACAAGACAGCTTATGGTGAACCCACTCGTGCGCGCGCACACACCACACACACACACACACACACAGGCTGATTCATCTATGTAAATGTAGACCTTGACATTGCTCTACCTCAAATGTTACACCATTGCTAAAGTTTAAATTGTGCAAGACAAATTCATATTTTACAGTTATAGCTCTTTATCTTCCATCAAGGCCAGGTTCAAACCCAGGGATGGGTATGACAAATGTTTGCGAGGACAGGGGCACGATGGAACCCGAAAGAGAGAACACATTACACCCATTTCATAGTCTCTGCAATGGCTGCCTGTCTCGGCTCCGAATTGATTCAAAAAAATATAATTTTTTTGGTTTAATAAAAAGCTCTTGATGTGTGCAACTGTGGGCCAAGTTCGCCCTTTGTTTTTTTTAACCTCCACCAAGGAGGTTATGTTTTCGCCCCTGTTCGTTTGTTTGTTGGTTGGTTGGTTTTCATCAGCAGGATTATGCAAAAACTACAGAGCGGATGTCCACAAAACTTGGCGGAAGGATGTGACATGGGCCAAGAGAGAACCAATTACATTTTCACATTACGGAGTGGATCCGGGAGATTTTTCTTAAAGAGCCGCAAGGGGCAAATTAGGCCCGAGGACACATCGGCACGCTGACTTGGGGGAAGCTGATCGAACCGCCGACCTTCGGGTTGGTGGGTGACCGACTCTACCTCCTGAGCCACAGCCACCGCATTTAATGCAAACTAGTTTGGGATTCATTGCTTAGTTACAAAGGGAGATGAGTAGCATACAGTATATAATAATAATAATACATTTCATTTATAGAGCACTTTTCATTGCTAAAAGCAATCTCAAAGTGCTAAATATATGTATATATATATATATATATATATATATATATATATATATATATATATATATATATATATATATATATATATATATATATATATATATATATATATATAAAAATGCTTATATAGTGCAGTGCAGTGTGTGCTTGATACCCCTGGTTGAGCAGTGTGAGCAAAGAACGGTCTCAGGCTGATGAGGCGGAGCGCTGAAGAAGTTAATCAACAGAGAAGCCAGTTAAAGGGCTACACACCTACTCATAGAATCAGAGTTCTTTCCAATAACTACTGTTTTTCCTAAGTATATATTTTCTATTCAGTATAAAGTTGTATGGGATAAAGGTGACCTGTTTCTGTCTTTATTTCAAATTACAACCCCCCCAAAAATATAATAATATTAATTATTATCATTTAGAAAAATAATAATGGGGTTACTTTAGTTGTACATGAGTTGCGAACAACAAACAATATATTGGGGCATTCCAGGGTCAAATGTGGTTTGCTCTTGCACACACACACACAATCACACACCTATACACACAAGTTATGCCTCACGCTCACCTGTGTTGAACCTACTGTAGCCTGTAACAACAATACATAATACATAAACCGTTCAAACTAAAGAAACGCTGCCATTTAGCTGCAGGCGGAGCAACATGGAGAAGAGACAGAGAGAGAGAGAGTCATAACGTACATTCAGGCATTCCAAAGCAGAGCAGCCGACAAGCCATCACACATTCTGTAGAGAAGGTGAGGCAGTATGCTGCTCTTTGAATTATAATGCCAGCCATCACGCAAGGATGAAGATTTGTCTTCTCTCTCTCTGTCTCTCTCTCTCTCACACTCTCTCTCACACACACACACACACACACACACACACACACACACACACACACACACACTTTTCTCAGTGACTTCAAGGTTTTTACATTTTGGAGACAAAAGACAACACCTTTTTCTGGTATAAGTTGACCTCACGCTCATGTTAATAATCCGGAATATTTAATTCAGATAACCTTTTCCTCTATATTTATGAATGACCTGAGATATATGTCATTTTTTTGCAATCAATGCCAGTGATATAAAAATAATCAAGATCTTCATATAACCAATATCCACTGTCATACAATAGGAGGGTGTGAAATGTGCCACAGTAATGTGACATTATGACATTATAACATTATAACATTTCTGGAAAAAAACTATCTATAGATAACCAAGCACAATCAATGTCTGTCAGAAATATCAAAATACATTATTACCATGAAGTAGCTCAGCTTATTTTATTGGCAACGTTGGCCACAATGGCCATTATGGTGGAATGCAACACATCTATCAAATCTGATCTATATATCATGATGTTAGCCAACCTTATCAGCCAGCAGCAAGGTAGCAAAGTAAATCATCGAAGCAACATGGTGTAAAGACAGACAGGGAATGAACCAGCTGGTGAGAAGCAACCTGTGGGTGGCTTCAGGTGTAAAAAAATAAAATAAATGATGGCTCAACAACTGACAAAATGTTGATAATTGATAATGTCTTAAATTCACAGACCCTGCACCCTGCATCAATGTGAATTGAAACCTTTGGGTTAGTAAGCTGCAGGCCTAAAATGTAAGAGCAGGCGTCTGTTTGTTTGTGCGCAGGAATTTGAGAGAGCAGTGTTTCTATGAGCGCACCAATAAATCATACTATAGTCTGTAAGAGTAAAGCTGTCACTCATAGACCTCTATACACACAGTTACACGCACACTCACACAAACACACACACATACACACACACACACACACTGTAGGAGGACATGACCTTGTCTACGTAAGTATATTCTGGTAGACCTCTTGGGCACATCTGGTCTTGCCATCACACACACACAAGCACGCACGCACGCACGCACGCACGCACGCACGCACGCACGCACGCACGCACGCACGCACGCACACACACACACACACACACACACACACACACACACACACACACACACCAGATATTTTATTCTTTACTGTGGAAAGACAGATGGAGGGAAGGGTGGAGAGGATCTGAAAGACAGAAACTGAAGTTAAGAGATGAAGGAAATGAAAAGGAAATGTAACTCGGAGCATCTTCGAAAGACATTAAAACTACTTTGTGGAAAACAAAACTCTACAGTGAGTGTGTGTGTGTGTGTGTGTGTTTTGGCTTTAATGGCCTGCGGGTTAAATCCAGTGGATGCAGGGTAACATGTCTGCTTTGTGTTGTGCCCCCTATACACCTTTCCTTCATCCGCCACGTGTGTGAAATCTGGTTTCAATCACTTTATGATCTGGAAAATCTCCAGCGAGTTGACTCTTTGATGTAGACTGATTTCATGCTCATGTTATTATTGAGTGCACCTGCAGAGGCGCGTTATTCTGCCCGACACCAGGTTGATGCAGTCAAAGTCCCCTGATTGACACGAACCATGGTGCTTATTTAGCTCAGTATGAATGATACAAGTTGCAATCCATGAAATCAGATTTTCACCTCTTCTGTTTTTTTGTTGCAGTGAAAGGGTGATGTCTAGGTTACTGAAAAACTATTTTTAAAATCAAATGTTACAAAGGTTGTATCAGTCGCACATCCACACTCACTCAGGGAGATGCTGAAAACTCTGCTGACACACTACTGTGTTTTTTCTTTTGTGAGAAGAGTCATCTCATTATCATCAAATTACGTTAAATTATTGAAGGGGATTGTAAAAACAAAAACATGACAAAATTAACAAACAAATAGATAAATAGGATGACGGATAAAAAGAGTTCTTAAATGAATACATA
This sequence comes from Scophthalmus maximus, assembly GCF_022379125.1. Lineage (NCBI taxonomy): Eukaryota > Metazoa > Chordata > Actinopteri > Pleuronectiformes > Scophthalmidae > Scophthalmus > Scophthalmus maximus. The sequence continues at coordinate 6,249,898 of NC_061523.1, read as the reverse complement.
CATGTGTGTCATTCAAACATGGGTTCTCCCCAGTTGCTCTCTGGTTGAGAACAAATTGCAAATGTTTTGTTGAAAGAAACTACAGCATAATTTCTCCACAGGATCCACATATTAACCTTTATAGGCTTGTTTTATAGGCTTGTTTTCTTATGTTTTCATGTGATTGACTAAGTGAATTTAAGCCACACCATTTAGCGATACAGTTTCGTTGCTTCATTTGTCAACTTCTTCATTAACTTACATATTTTGGACATATTTTGATCTTTTTCGTCCGTTTACTTGAACGTGTAATTGATTTACATTTGTCCATTCATTCATTCAGATACCATCTCCCTTCTGCGGCCCAGCAGCAACAGCTCTTCTTCCGCCTCCTCCTTCGTCGGTGCTGTCGCGGTCTGATGACGCAGGCGACGTTGGCGTTACCATGGCGGCTATGTGCTAATTGAAAGGAAAATGCGGGGGCTTTAGCTGCGGAGACACTCAGCGTTACGGAATTTTAAAAAAAAAGGAGCCAGTCCACATTCCTTTCACAATGAACAACAGAACGTCGTATTTCTATGACCCCGACGTGGGCAACTTCCATTACGGTGAGTTCGGCTGTCGCAGCGAGCGGGCCTACAAAAGGGGACCGGTGCTAGTGTTAGCCGGCTACATGCTAACTGCTAACAACCCGGAGGCTTGTGTTTTTATTTCCACATTTGCGCTGCAGCAGTTAACGCTGTCGCGGCGCTTCAAGAGGAGTTACATGTTGGTTTTCACCGCAGCACATTCTTACACCGACAGCTACATGTTTGCACTGGCGGTAGAAGCCCAGCTCTCGTCCGTTACAACCTGTCAGCAGTGACATTTATTATTATTATTGTTGTGTGGAAATGTGTTCGCTCTCTGCCTGTTTGGACGAAGTGCCGACTGACTTCCGGTGCACGTTTTTTCTTTCTTGTGCATGGCTTATAGCACAGTTAAGAGCTCGTAGTGTAAAAACTACTCAGAGCTGATGGTTAACTTTATGTTTTTTTCATCCTTTGTCTCGAAAGGAAGGACGGAGTCTCACTTGTGTAACTGTGAACGAACCTGAAACAGCAGCCTGTTATAGATGTGTTGTGTTTTCCCTTTTGTCCAAATCTTAGCTGACAGAATCAGGTAAATCTGTCAGTAGTGGCTGAACTATCATGATGATGATGATGATGATGATGATGCAAAACATGTTCTCTCAGTGCAGTTATTAAACTCCGATGACTCTCTGAGCATCAATGAAATCACAGTGAATCTATTTGTGAAATAATTGTACTCTAATGTGGAAGCTTCAACTGTGTGTGTGTGTGTGTGTGTTTGTGTGTGTGTGTGTGTGCGTGTGCGTGCCAGGTGCGGGCCACCCCATGAAGCCCCACCGTTTGTCCCTGACGCACAGTCTGGTGCTGCACTATGGCCTCTACAAGAAGATGATGGTGAGCAGCACGGAGAGAGATGTGGCTACACACTCAGACTATGATCAGTGTCAAAATTATAAACGTTCCCACCTTAACTATGGTCTCTCTGGTGTTTGTTGTTTAGGTGTTCAAGCCGTACAAGGCGTCGCAGCACGACATGTGTCGCTTCCACTCGGAAGACTACATCGACTTCCTGCAGAAGGTCAGCCCCAACAACATGCAGGGCTTCACAAAGAGCCTCAACACGTTCAACGTGGGGGACGACTGGTGAGTGTCTACCGTTTTCCATTAGAATGGGTTGCTTTAAGGAAAAAGTACCGCCTAAAATTGTGAAATACCTCTCTCATAAGCTTAATACTTTGTGTGTGTGTCTCAGCCCTGTGTTTCCAGGTCTTTTTGAGTTCTGCTCGAGATACACCGGAGCCTCTTTACAGGGGGCCACACAGCTCAACCACAAGGTATCAGATGACGGCGCGAACCCTTTTCTTTGCTCTACTGAAACCGCAGGGTCATGGCCGCAGCGTGACAGACAGACCGGTCAGGACTTTCTGTGACCGCTGATGATTCCTGCTCTTTGTCTTTTCCAGATCTGTGATATTTCCATCAACTGGGCTGGAGGTTTGCATCATGCCAAGAAGTTTGAGGTCAGAACGGAGTCTTGTTGATGTCTCTCTGCTTTCTCTTTTATATTTGGCTGTAACTCGTGTTTCTTAACTTTTTTGAAATACGTGTTTCTCTTGTGTTTGCAGGCGTCTGGTTTTTGCTACGTCAATGACATCGTCATTAGTATACTGGAGCTACTCAAGTAAGAACACACTCCTTTGGACACACCTGTCCGAATATGGCTCCTGTCGCTGTTTCTCTCTTTACAACTGTCCCACTCATGTCTGTCTCACACTGTGTGTGTGTGTGTGTTTGTGTGTGTTGTGTTACAGATACCACCCTAGGGTTTTATACATTGACATAGACATTCACCACGGTGACGGAGTCCAGGAAGCCTTTTATCTGACCGACCGTGTCATGACTGTGTCCTTCCACAAATATGGGAACTACTTTTTTCCAGGAACAGGTGTGAGCTGCTTTAAGCATCGAGCAAAGAAAACAGTGTTTTCTTCATTAGGCTTCAGCCTAGAAAGTCAAAGTGTGTGTTAAAACAGTTTGTGTGTGTGTGTGTGTATGTCTATGTGTTTTCTGTAGGTGACATGTATGAGGTTGGGGCAGAGAGCGGCCGGTACTACTGCCTCAATGTTCCTCTTAGAGACGGCATTGACGACCAGAGTGAGTTTACTTCCTGCGAAAATGTGACAACACATAACCCTGCATTATTAGTATGAACTACAGCTAACCCCTGTGCTGTGTGTGTGTGTGTGTGTGTGTGTGTGTGTGTGTGTGTGTGTGTGTGTGTGTGTGTGTGTGTGTGTGTGTGTGTGTGTGTGTGTGTGTGTGTGTGTGTGTGTGTGTGTGTGTGTGTGTGTGTGTGTGTGTGTGTGTGTGTGTGTGTGTGTGTGTGTGTGTGTGTGTGTGTGTGCACTGTGCGATAACCCGTGACACATGATGGAGTCACCCCCCCCTCTGCTTTTTGCTCAAATCACACCGTGTGTATGTGTGTGTGTGTGTTCAGGCTACAGGCAGCTATTCCAGCCGGTTATTAAACAGGTGGTGGATTTCTACCAGCCGACCTGCATCGTTCTACAGGTCAGTCTGTCGAGGTTTTAATATCAGTTTAATTAACAGTTGTCATCTCAGCTCACAGATCATTTAATCTATGTGTGAGAAACATTGCTCACACTTAACATGAGTGAATTTTTTTTATCAGGTTATATCAAATTCTATATATTTGGTTGTTTTTGTTTCTATTTATTCTTTATTTGAAATAAAGTTTATAGTTAAACTGTAAAATATCAATTACATTTCTATGTCATAAGGGTTTGATAACATCATTGCCATTAAAAAAAAATATATATATATATATATACATATATATTGGCCGATAGATTGGTAACGGAAATGGAGTACCCTGATATTGGCACCGGTTGGGCTGTAGTTATGTGTCCATAAAAGTGCAGAAGGATTGTTGACATGTTTTTTGTCGTTGCAGTGTGGAGCAGACTCTCTGGGCTGTGACAGACTGGGCTGCTTCAACCTCAGCATACGAGGACATGGGTGAGAAAGTGCTCAAGTGCACAGCTCAAATTATTCCTCTTTGTTTCTTTATCGTATTAACTGCCTGCGATAGAAACTACTTTATTCTATAGCTGTGTTTTTATTACATGTGTTGTCTTTATCAACATTGTACCATCTGACTTATTGTTAACCATCGTGTGTGTGTGTTCATGCTTGGTGTCGTGCAGTGAGTGTGTTGAGTTTGTAAAGAGCTTTAAGATTCCCCTGTTGGTGCTGGGGGGAGGAGGCTACACGGTGAGGAACGTGGCTCGCTGCTGGTAAGTCAAGAAAACCAACGTGTGACATCAACAAACCAGCGGTGTGTTTGAGGTCCAGTCTAGAAAAATCCTTTCTGTGCTGTTTGTGTTCCAGGACCTTCGAGACGTCTCTGCTAGTGGACGAGCCCATCAGCGATGAGCTGCCCTACAGCGGTGAGTTGTACTTAACTTCATTTAAACCTAATATCAAGCTCCTGATTATCGTGACGGAGAGAGAAATGTATCAGAGCCTCGTTGTTTCAATGCATTCATAGAGTACAGATTCATACTGAGCATTTTCAAACGTTAGCGCCATCTGTAGGAAGTTCAGTGTAGCCACAAGGATTAGGTATAGTTGTGGGTTGGCAGTGATTTAAAAAATAATTTTTCATAAAGAAAGAGATGTTCTTGGTAATAAAAATGTCCTTACTGGGTTTCTTCCTATTCTCCTCCTGTGTCTGCTGCCTGCAGAGTATTTTGAGTACTTTGCTCCAGACTTCACACTGCATCCGGACGTCAGCACCAGGATAGAAAACCAGAACTCCAGACAGGTAGAACACCGTAACACACTCAGAAGCATCAGCTGCTCCGGAGTCTTTGAATGAAGATAACACATCGCCACATCCGCTGTTCACTGTTCTTCTCTCGTGTCTGTCGCTGCAGTACCTGGAGCAGATCCGTCAGACGGTTTTTGAGAACTTGAAGATGTTGAACCACGCACCCAGTGTCCAGATCCACGACGTCCCCTCAGACCTGCTGAGCTACGAACGTAACGACGAGCCCGACCCTGACGAGAGGGGAGGCGAGGAAAACTACACCAGGTCGGTGCGCCTGCATGGTTCATTAAAATATTATGCCCTATTTCAAATCTTCAAACCATCCCGTGTCTTAACTTGCTTCCAATAATGTCTCCTCCTCAGACCTGAGGCAGCCAATGAGTTCTACGACGGCGACCACGACAATGACAAAGAGAGCGACGTCGAAATTTGACATCCGAGAATAGAGCGGAGTGGAGCTTTTCCCCCCGCAGCCTCGTGACAGTCTGCGAGGATCACGTCAAACAAAACACTCAAACGTTCAGGAAGGACAGAAAAGACCCTCAACACTCTGTTTACTCTCACTAGTTTCTTCTTCTAACGGCTGTTCCACCGTAACTCCACAGAGTCTGTCATCGTACTGCATTATTCTGTCTTTTTGCATTTGGAGTCAACATGTCAAATATTGTAACAGACAATTTTTTTTTCATAATGATGGATACTGAAACAAACATGTATATACACTTGATCAGCTGTGTTATTTCAATTCATTACAGGATGAGAACAAACACATGTAGATTTTGATAATAAAAACCTTTTTAGGTATTTTCTTTTACCCCCCTCTCGTAATCACTGAGATGCATTTGAAAGAGGATGATGTCAACCGCAACAACATTTTTCAAGTATTAAGGGCAAGAGAAGCGACTTTTTTGTAACCAAGTGTCCCCGAACCACAATTTTTCTTTAGAGTGTCTCGAATACACAATCTGTCGACGCCGCCGGGGATTGAAGAGGCGTGACAGAACGGGACGTCCGCGTGACGAACAGCCACAGTTCTCGCCGGACGTCGAGACGCACGCTAACGTGTGAGGTGGCAGAAGCAAGTGCCAGGACACATCAGTGACACATTCGCCAGTCCAGATGTTTTTAAGACCATCCAGAATTTCACATGTAATGATCCGATTGTCATTTGTCTTGTTTTAACAGTCACCATGTTGTGATTATTATTCATTATTGGTTATTTTTTCATGTGCCTTACAGCTCTGAAATGTCCAACACTGTTGCAGAGCAGGGCACCCGCTTGGATTTCGACAAGTGGACATCTGTAACTGATCCAAACAAAAACCTTCTCCCTTCGTGTCTTTTCATTCCTTTTCCTTTTGCTCGTTACTGTACATACGTATTACATGATGTATGAACTGTGAATGTGTGTGTGTGTGTGTGTGATTGTTCACAATGTAGTAGAGTACAACTGGGGACGAGGCTGGCAGTTTGTTAGTGAAACTGGTTGTCCTTCACTGTGCAGCTCCAGTACACATGTACATTAAGTGGCAATCAAAACTCTCTCTACCATCGACCACCTCCTCTTTTAGCCAAAACCAGGTTTCATGTCATTTTTGATATCGTTGTCAGCGACTTTTGTTTTTATTAAAAGAAAAATTAATAATTTTTAACTCTGTCGATTTGATGTTTGGTTTCGAAAACAGCCACTAGAGGGCGACGTGGGCCCAAATATTTCTGAAAAACAGTAGACCGTCATGTCATTCATTAACTTAAGTGTCTGAAGAAGTAAGAATTATTCATCCATCCAGTGATGTGCAGAATTATCAACAACAAACAGAGTTACACTACTACCTGCATTTCAGATCTCAACAGATCAAAACTATTCTGGTCCAAACATAATAATAATAAACTGTAATACTGTATCCAAAAGTGTTTACACGTCACTATAATGCAGCCCAACTACATGGAGTTACTGAATATTGCAAAGGGGGCAGCAGGTATGTTCCATCCTCCTGCCACTGAGCTGCCCTCACTGGGCTAAAGAGCAGATTTGAAGTTTAAAAAATTTAAGTTTTGGTGAAGTTACTAACTTATATCTAGCAATAATTACAACCAAACTCTGGACTAAATATCGCTGATGCCAATAATAATTCAGAGGAGAAAAAAATGTCTCTCTTTGAATTCTCTTCTCGGCACTGCAGATGTTACAGAATGCCATCTTCTCTCAATATTCCAGATTTAAATCTGCAGATCTGGGCGATGGCAGCCCGTCACTCTTTGTCCAACTCATTGACGTTGTATCTGGCTACAGCCTTTTACAGGACAATAGTGGGGACGGAGTCCCAGCACTGATTAAAAATCATAGCTTCAGTTCAAATAAATTGTTTCATTCACACATACTGTACATTAGAAACACACACACGCGCACACACACACACACACGGCTAAATTTGAGCAATGACCGACATCTGTCTCAACATGGAGAACATGATGAGGTAAAGATACAGGTCGGACTTTCCAAACCAGTCAGTGGTTAGAAACCGTGAGAGGCAGCAGCAGCTGTCAATCAGAAACAATTTTAAATTCTGCAGCTCAAACATCCCTTTTCAACTCAATGCTAAAGGAAAGGAGGGCGGGTGCTGGATGAGACGTAGGGGTCCGGGACCGAGACGATGCATAATTATTCAAAAGTAAGTTGACTATCCAGAACATACCACGAGAGTCCAATACAGCTGGTCGTGTAGTGTGTGCTGCTGGAGATGCCCTATCATCATCATCATCATCATCATCATCATCTCCAGACCACAGGGGATTGTGGTTGGTTACTGGGATTAAACTGGCAACAGGGAGGACTCTACTACCCCATACCTACGTATATCAATACATCCAGGACCTGGACTGTTCCGCCGCGAGCGGACTGACCCCTGAACCACGAGTCCTGATCTTTTTGAGCATCATTTGTACATGATGCCACCCATTAAGAAACAAAACAAAAACAAAACATACATAGCAGGAGCCAAAGACAAGGTCACACAAACTTTATTTCTCATTCATCCAGTGATATGCAGAACTTCGTACACAACAAACATATACTTGAGGAGAGTTACACGCAACTACCCGCATTTAAAAATCTCAACTGAAAAGGGGCCTAACTTACCACAACTATGCTGGAGCTTTAAGCAAAAATCGAACGTTTAACCCTGTTTGATCCCAACATCGTCATGAACTGTACAAATACTGTATCTCAAAGCATTTTATCTCAGTAAAAGACAATTTCACATGTTACTGTATGAATGCAGCCCATCTACAAGGGGCAGCAGGTACTGTATGTTTAATCTCTTAGCTGTGACCACACAGGGTTAAAATGCCAGATCTTCAAATTTACATGCAAGTCCAGCCCCAACTACATGGTTTTGGGTGCAATCCCCTCCTGGCTAGCAGCAGCAACAAGCAGTTCCAAGGTAAGCAAGGGCAAAATATCTTTTTGTATAAGGCTCTGGTCAGAAATGGAGTTTGGGCAAAAATTGGACCCAGGCTCACAAAGTGATACCCAGTTTTCAACTGAACACTAGTTATGCAAGGAGAAAAACGGGTCTCCCCTCGGGTGAAGTGCACAACATGTCATATCTGCGGCGCAGATGGGATTGATGATTCAGGTTTTGAATTTGCACATGTGGTTTGGTGTTCAGTCGCGGAGGCCGGGTACGGTCTGTGGCAGCCTGTCGCTCTTTGTCAAACTCTGTGATATTGTACATCCCTGGCTGCAGCCTTTATCACTGATAAATAATAACTGTTCAGTTCAAATAAATAGCTTCACATACACTGTATATTAGAAATCCAACTTTAAAAACACCTGTATATCACAGCAGAGAATGGGACCAGTGACCAACATCTGATCTCTCTCTTTAAACGGGGTAAACATTAGTGGAAGACAAAAGTCTGATTTTCTATTCCGGGTAGTGGTTAGACTCCGTGGGGGGCAGCAGCAGCTGTCGATTAAAGTGCAGCGATGATGTTGGCAGTATTGGATTGTGGGTATTGTAGTTTTGACCGAGAACACAGAACAAAGCTGGACACTGCGATTCAAGATAATGCACAGTTCTTCGGAGGTGCTTTACTCTGCACACACCACGAGAGTCCAACACGAGAAGAGATGTCGTGTGTGCTGCTGGAGATGCTATTGGCAAAATGGTCTCTAGACCTAATGCGATTCTACGTTGCAGTGTTGTGGTTGGCCGCTGGGATCGACACCACACATACCGCCACATCGTACCTACGTCTACGAATACATCCCGGGCCCGGACTGTTTTGCTGAGAGCAGACATGGCAGGCGGATGAAGAGAGGATTACAGGCATGTATCAAACATGAGCCTTAACTAGAACGAAAAAACACAGAAAGAAAGAAAGAAAGAAAGAAAGAAGGGCGGGCACAGGGGGTAACGATCAGCAGCAGATGGGACAATACAGGGAGTGATTACTTTAACTTAAAAGACACTTGGCCACTCGAAACTCTGGAGACTTTTCTCACCGAGTAGATGCCAAGTGTTCCCGACGGTTAGGCCGGTTTCCTTGAGGCATCTAAAAAACAATCTCTAAAAAGGCCAATTCGGGAATATTGCTAAACCTCTGAAAGATTTGTTTTGAGCTTTTTGGCAAGACAAAGATGGACATTTCTGATAATAGTGAACAACCCTATGATACTGCATCACAGTTGTTGCCATTTACAGATGTTCACAGTTATCCAACTGTATCTTATCTGCCTCATCTGATGTGGATCGGCCTCCAAAGTTCTCTGAGAGACATTTGCTCATCTGCTGCGATACGATTAGTTTAATACGCTGGAACTGCTCCCGCCAGGAGTCATCACACAGACTCTGGCCCAGTTTGACAGTTCAGAGGCGACGGCTACGGGAGCACAGTGCGGTCTACAGCTCTTCGCTCTCGTACAGCGGGGCGGTGTGCGGGGCGGTGTGCGGGGCGGTGTGCTGGGCGGTGTGCTGGGCGGTGTGCTGGGCGGGGCTCTCCACGGTCAGAGCGGGCACGTGGCTCAGGGACGACAGCAGCTTCAGGGTCTTGGAGCCAGGGGGCGCCGTCTTCATGGGTTGGGCTTTGCGAGCTGGGTGGGGGGCACAGGGAGGGGGGGAGAGGTGACTGCTGTTGTTCCTGCTTTTACGAATGCATTACATTTTGATAAGTTGATTGAAAAACTTTGATTAGAAAGTGATTGGAATCATCAAAAATACACTTATGATAACGACAGTATCAACCTATTCATGTGTAACTTTTTTCAGCAAAGCCAGATGAGGTGACAAGAGATTATTGAATTCGAAACACTTTTAAATTACACATGCTGATGTTTCGATTAGGGCTTTGAAATAATCTCTCCATTGCATGCACAAAATATATTGTGTCTAAACTGAAGCTACATTACTTAATAATCTCCTACAGCAGGGGTGGAAAAATGGTTTTCAATTAGTTTTTTGTCTTTTTACAGATAGGTGCGTTTCTTGATTATTTATATAAATAACATTTATGACCACTATGACTACTGGTGTCGCAGGCAGCAGCAGCAAGTTTTACATTCTTTTCATGCCAGGTGTCTGAAAATAACTCTTCTGGCCTCCACGCCACGCCACAGGCGGGACGGTCAGATATGTAACCAAGCCACAGTTATAGGAACAACGGCTGCACGGTTCAGATTCACCTTCCGTCTCGAAACCAAACCAGCTTCATTCACCTGAGGACTGATGGGATTGATGTAGCGAAAGCCGGTCTAATACCACTATCGTCTAATATCAGTACTTTTTTTTGCAACTTACAAATCATACACAGCACAAACATAAAAGCGCCACTGTGGAAAATCAAACTGATCCAAGTCCCTGTGAATACTGTTGGAAGAATGCTTTCAACTTAACATGCAAAGTGAGTTGTTATTTAGGTTTCTGTTCTGAAGTCATTGGGAAATTGATATCAATCATACAGAAATGTAAACAACAAGTTAAAACTACTGTGTTTAAGATTTGGTGGCAGGCATCTCTGCCACCTTGGGTCACCCAACACACACATACAGAACAGAACTCACAAGTACACTTTTATTAAAGGAATCTTAAAGCCCCCCTCCACTCAAAAAAGGGTTTTTCTTCTGTTTCTGTCCTCTAACATGTCTGTCATTGACTATACGGACTAGCACCTGAGCAAATTTTGTCACTATAGAGATGTCGAAAACATATAGGGTGGACTGCAACAATGACAGTGAGCACGCAAATAAATAAAAATGATAATAATAATAAATATGATGGGCTGTGTGTGACAATATTTAGTGTAGAGCGGACTATAAGTTCTAACAACGTCTGTGTGTGGTGGTGTGAGTGGATGTGAGGAGTAGGCCACTCGGGAGGACGGGGGTTGAAAAGAAGAAGGGATCAGAGGGGAGAGTACAGTAGGGAGAGGAATTATGGGGTAGCAAATAAGTTACAGTGGTAGCTGCATACGAAGACAGGGACATCCGACTTTCGATCTAATTGCATTCCAGTTCATCTGCTCGGAAGAACACGGATGCCTGCGGTTAACTCCTGTTGGTTTGGCATGCCTCTGAACATCAGAAGCATGTGCTGGGGACCTACATGAGCCACCACAGCACCATCGGGGAAGAGAAACGTCTATGACTTGCTCATTCAAATAACCACACGGCTCAAAACTGTGTATGATAAACGGGTGCTGAGCTAGTAAGCTACAATATATGACCATATTGCTGTGACGTCAATCCCACTCGGCCTACATGGATCTTGCCAGAGTTACCGATTTGAAATCCCGACTTGAATGAACGTATCATTGCACTTTCCCGAGTCAGATGTCTTTTTTCCCGACTTCGGAGTACAATGGAACGCAGCATAATGTGATGGTGATGTTGAGGTTCAGGACTTTAAACTCTGAACTCACTTTCAGGTTTTCTGCTCTCTGTGACCGAGGGTCGGGATGTTTTCTGTGCAGCCTTTGTCGCTCGGCTCCCTCTCCACACAGCAGATGGTGTGTTACGTGATCGAGCAGAAACCTAATAGCAGTGTTGTATTTTCCTCCATACCCATCGCTGTGCCTTGGTGATCATGCAGTATCCTTTAGGTAAGCTGAACAGGTCGACGGCCTCATATTGCAGCGAGTTTCCTGCTTTATCGAGTAACACAACATTTGTTTAACGTGTGCCGGGCTGTGGAGAGGTGGACTCAGTGTAGCGTTGAGTGGCACAACATTCCCCATCTGTTGTTTGATTTTACGGCCTGGGCTACTATGGTAACGACCAGGCTATCTCATTGCAGAGATAGCCGAGACGGGGCCCCTTTAAAGCTAATTTGCATAGAAAGATGAACACACAGGGGACTTACTGCCGACATCCAGCCTGGCGTTGCATGTGGACATGCCAGCTTCATTAATGGCAGAGAGGGTGTACCAACCGGCATCAGACTTCATCACCCTCTCCATCAACAAGCACTGTCGTCCTGAACCGTCCTGGTACAGACTGAAACAAAGACAGCAATTTCACATTTTATCGTCAAGTTTGCCCAGTTTGCTGATACAGGCAAAATCAGAACAATTGACTAATGGGCGTCATTCACCAGGAAATTAAATCAGCACTACACTGATTGTTTTCGATGAGGAAAGGTTTCATCTTGACGAATACTAGTCATACGACTGTGAAAAGTCGCACAAGGTCTTTGAAGTCTGTGGCGTTCTGGGTCTCATGAAAGAATTGCATTTTCAGAACTGTAGGAGACACTGTTTTAGGAATTTGACCCATGAGTGGCTCAAAGTCTGGATCTCTTTGGCCCTGCTGACCTGGATATGTTTATAAAATGATTCACCAGTTTTAAATTGAATTTTAAGTAGCATACCTCATTCTGCTGGGGTCAATGCGCAGCATGTCTTTATCTTTCTTCCAGAAGAGCTGTGGAGGAGGGGAAGCTTCCACTTTGCACTCTAACCTCACAGTGTCGCCCTCTAGAGCTCTGGAGTTCAACATCTTCTGGACAAAGGTGGGAGGACGGAGGACCTCCTGGGCTGCAGGAGCAGAACAGCTGGACTGAATTCATCAGTGCAACTAACATTCACTGACCAGAGAAAACTGAGCATGCTCCCGACAAAAAAACTCCACAACGTACTGCAGATCATCACAATATCATTTAGTTCACTCAATTTACAGTATTAAGCTGCGCCAGACTGAAGGAATTCTGTTTTTACCTATGACGTCGAGCCTCATGGAAAATCTGCTCTCCCCGGCTCGGTTCCTGGCAACACACTCATACACACCGGCATGGTGCACTGTAACAATCTCTATGATGAACGAGTGCATCGCTTTCTCACACACCAACATCTTATGGTAGTCGTCTGGGCGAATGGCTTTGCCGTCCAGGTACCAGCAGACGTCCGGTGTGGGGAGGCCACCGACCTGAAGAGAGGAGAGACGATTTTACTTTATTTACCCTTTGCATGATCACATCACAACAGCGCCTATTTTTTGTACTGGTTATATGAGGAAGGCCCTGGCATTGTAGCGATTGCAGGGACACATTCAAGTGTATTAATAAACCTGAATCCGTTAAGACCTTGGTGTTGATGCATGTGTGTGTCACCTTGAAGTCAATCCTACAGAAGCGTCCCTCCTCCACAGTGAGGTCCGGGGGGATCTGCAGGAAGCGAGGAGCATAACATTTCTCCTGGATAGCTGACCCCTCGTTTCCCCTCCCGTCGGTCCCCGAGTGGTGCTTCCCCCTGTTAGGGAGGGGGGAGATCGTTTAATCATAACCGTACAGCCGACCTACAAACACACACACAGCTACTGTATGAGGGACGTATCCTGTATCTCTCCGGACAGGCAGGATCAGTTATAGGTCCTTTAACTATAACCCCCACCCACCTTCTTTTCTTTTTTTGAATCCCATCATTCCATTATTATACCACTATTCAACTGGTGGTTCCAGATTACAAATCTGATAAGGCTATGTAGCTGCGTTTGAAATCTTATTCTCCTTAACGCAGCAATTTGGCACTGGTGGTTTTCACTACTTTCAAGAACTCTTCAGAAACTAGTTACACAAACTTATGATTCAATAATTCACGAGCGCCACTTGGATAAAGTGACCATTTCTAAGCCAATTAGAATATACTTTAAGTTGGTCTAAGAAAAATGAGATGATAATATTTCCGTGGATGCTTCTGTAAAGTGAGAAGTAATATGCATGACTGCACAGAGCAGTTCAAGGTTCAGTTGCCACATCAAATGGCCAAAAGCAACGAGTGTCAAATGGCCATGGGGTGGTAATCATGATAGGCTATTTATAAAAGTCAAATTCAGTTTTACGGAAGCAGAGATTGAGTAAATATTGTCCGGCTTGAACAGGGGAAATCCCACATTCAAGAATGTGTTGTTGACTGGAAACGCAGGTTAATAATTATCAGAAACATTGATGCATGAATTGTATTTACCATAGTCCACCTGTGTGTCTTCCTTCTGGTGACTCTGGCTGGAACAGAAAACACATAAGCAGAGCCACACTGGTCAAAATTCAAGGAGTGTGTGTGTGTGTGTGTGTGTGTGTGTGTGTGTGTGTGTGTGTGTGTGTGTGTGTGTGTGTGTGTGTGTGTGCGTATTATGAAACAATACTCCTGTTGTCACCAGTGAAAGGGGTTCGTTCTCAGAATGCAGGCTAGGAGTAACCTCTGACAAAACCCCATTGGCTTGAGAGGACGCGTGTGTGTGTCCCTGAGTGTGTACATGCACGTGTTGTGTGTGCGTGGGTGAGTGAGTGTGAAAGACAGAGAGAATAGATGGGTGCAAAGCCCTGCGAGAGAGGGCTTTTTGACCAAACAATCCTGCACGCGTGCATACACACGCACAGACACACACAGACACACACAGACACACACACACACACACACACACACACACACACTGAGTACACAATGACAGTATGAGACAGCTCATAGGGGCTGCCGGTTTTCCTGTCAGGCTTTTTATTTAGCCCATCAGGAGGCCCTGAGAGGGAAACCGTCTCCCTGTGCAGCCATTCAAACCCAAATGGCTGAAATAATGTGTGGGCTTTACTTAATGGCAAAATGAAAGCTAATGGTTTAGGACAAGAGCCAACACAAATCTCTTTACAGCACGGTCAGCGCTGCAACACACATCAAGTGATAGCTGAAACACACGGTCAGAAATGTTCAGAAGGACTGTCGGAATCAATGACGATGGCCAATGGCAACGTGAAAGTTTGATGTCGTACCTGGTCGAGTTGTGAGTCTGACAGATTGTCTTGGTCAGACATGTAGGTGGCGTTGTCTGGACCCAGCAGCCTACGAGCCATACGCTCCTCATAGGACAGTTTCTGTCAAAAATGAAGCCTTATACGGTTGAACTGGAATATTTCACTCCCACACACACACACACACACACACACACACACACACACACACACACACACACACACACACACACACACACACACACACACACACACACACACACACACACACACACACACACACACACACACACACACACACACACACACACACACACACACAGAAAGGGTGCTGTGCTGTGTGTTGGTAAACTATTGCAGTTATGTATTCTGTTATGTTCACACAATCACACAGTGTGTTAAATGTGAATGGGCTGGAGTGTCTGTGAGTGTGTTTGTTAGTGTGTGTGCAAACACACACACAAACACACACACATATACATACACACAGGGTGTGATTTGAGCAAAAAGCTGAGGGGGGATGACTCATGTGTCACGGGTTATCGCACAGTGCAAATCGCACCCTACACACACACACACACACACACACACACACACACACACACACACACACACACACACACACACACACACACACACACACACACACACACACACACACACACACACACACACACACACACACACACACACACACACACACACACCTGGCTGTTTGTCCTCCTGGCCTCCTTTGAGCGCAACTTCTTCTCCAGATCCTGGATGAGGGCATCTTTGGAGCCCTGGATGTCGTCATCTGTGGAACGGGAAGAAGAAGGCCGAGGAGGGACAGCTTTCTTCAGAATAGGCTTGGGGAGGCTGGGAGACAGTGGGACAGGAGAGGACGGAGGGAGGAACGGAAATGGAAGATAAACGGTGGCTCTTCTCAATCATCCAGGTGGCAGAAAGGCTATGGAAACTGCAGTTCCTGCTTTAAGATTTCTTCATTAACCTACAAATGAAATCTGGGGGTGATTTGGATGTTTGTGATGAAATAAGTAATCGTTTAGTGTTGTTATACATTCACAACATCTTCACAGCTCACTTCTATCATCTCTTCGGTATGTATACGTGTCTACATCTGTTACGTAAAGGGACAATTTGACTGGTTTGTTAATACATACATGCTAGACTGATGTCCAGTGTCACTCACATGTTGGGCGTCCCCTTGTAGCTAGCAGGCAGGGAGACCACAGCAGGCGGGACTCTGTTCTGACTGTTGGGAGTGTTGGGCTGTGGGAGAGAGGAAGAGGAGGGGGAGATGGGGGAGCGCGGGATGGAGGGAGACATTGGGAGAGGCTGCTGAGGGAGAGGGCAAGGTGACGAGGAGACCCTCGTGGGAAGCAGAGGGCTCGGGGGGGACAGTGGGGAGCGGGAGGGTGAGATGGAGGGGCGAGGGAGGTTGGAGTTGGGAGACAGTTTGGAGGAGCAGAAAGGGGAGGAGGAGGGCAGCACGGAGCAGAGGAAGGCGGCCGGTGCCGACATGTTGTCCTGGTTGGCTGGCAGTGTGGCGCTGCCGAGGCCGGTGGCACTGGGGACGCTGGGGGTGAGGGTGATGGTTGAACGCATGGTCGTGCGGGGGAGATAGGAGGAGGGGGGGGAGGCTGGGAAAGGCGAGGAGGGGGAGGCTGGGAAAGGCGAGGCGGAGGAGGCGGTGGTCGCTAGGGGACTGAGCAGAGGGGCAGTGGAGGACAAAGGAGGCACAGCAGAGGAGGCCGGGGTGGAAATGGGAGAGCTGACACTGGAGGAGGAGGGGGAGGACTTGCCCGTGCCATTGGCCTGGGTCTGGATCTGGATCTGGGCGGCGGATTGGGTTTGGTTCTGACTGAGGTTCAGAGACTGAAACTGTGCCTGGGTCTGGGACAAGGACCTTGACACCGACTGGGCTTGAGAAAATGACTGACTCTGCGTCGACTGGATCTTTGCCTGACTCTGTGTCTCCATAACGCCGAGGCTATTCTGGGAACTGGCGAGGTTCTGTTGGGAGTTATTCTGGTTCTCCTGGGCCTCCCGCAGCACGCTCTCGTAGCTGGGGGCCTGGAAGGACGGCTGCGACTGGATAAAGTGCCTCGGCCGCGCATAGTTGAAGGCACTGGGGGGGAAGGTGCTGGGCTTGAAGGTGGGCAGGTCCGAGAGGTTCATGTTGTCGCCTCCTGACTGGGAAGACTGGGGGAGAGAAGATTGTCGATATTTACTAAAAGTCAGAGACAACACAAAGGAAATATTCAAGGTGGAGTTAGGAGGATCACTGTTTCTCTTGAATATTCTAATTAACATTCATTTACTTATCCACCTGAAGCTGTCTCCTTTAAAACCCTGTGTAAATCTTAACGGGCCACTTCCATTCAAACTTTTAATTTTTAAATATTAAATCACGTAAAAAAGTAAACAGTAAGTATGATGGCAGCAATTTACAACTGTAGGGAAAAAAACCCATCTAAGTAAGAAATGTGCATACAGTGAAACTGAGCTTGCTCGGGGTGAACAGCTTCGGTGTCGTGGCTTTGTCCTTCTCTTGTGCCGGCGGTGGAGGCGAGGGTGAGGGTGAGGGGGGCGGAGGAGGGCTGGGCGTACAGGCTCGCACCACGACCTCTGGTGACCTTTGGCCCTCTGAGCACGGGGCGCTCTCGTCCTCGCTGCGACAGAAGGGTCTCTCGCAGGAGTGGATGGACGGCTGGGGCGCTGGAAACCTGACAAGAAACGCACAGACATGTTAGTTTGTTTATTAAGTGTTTATTTTTTGGGTTTAAATGTCCACATGAAGCAGCACATATCAGCCTGCTACTGAGTGGGAACAAGTGAAATATTAAGGGATGGGATAATATTGTTACACTGTGTACCGATTCTAGAGAGGTGTCGCATATCACAATGACCTGCTGGTCAAACTTGCCAGGTTATACATTTGTGTTAGTAGAGTCGACAGCAGGTACGTTTGTGTGTGAGATGGATGAAAAGCAATGGCTGCTGGCGCAAATGTGTGGACAAAGCAAATTAAAAGTAAAATATTGAAGAATTATTTGGCGTACACAGTTGACAGTCAGGCTCGTCTTTAAAAGAAGTTTGAAACGGAGAAGATAATGACATTGTGCCCTCAAACATAGGTCAAATGAGTGATTTATTTTGTGACAAGTGAACTTTTCTGACTCTTCTCTTTTTTTTTGACGGGGCAGTTGAGCGGAATGATAACTGTCTAAATTGGCTGTTTATGTTTAGCTAACTAAACAATGAATGGCAAACACAAGATTCACACTGGTAACGTTAACTTTACTGTAACTGGCAAGCCCCCCCCCCCAAAAAAAATCTAACATTCGTTCAAGTACATGCAGATCAACACCAGTTCTAAATTATTAATTCATACTCAGTACTGGTATGGTGAGGAGTCTTATTACAGGCCGTTTAATATGTGATAGCTAGCTGCAAACATAAAGATTACTATCAAATAAATCACAGAAACTCAAATATAGTGATCAAACAAAACATCATCTTGTTTGGGAAACACCATCGACATTTTTCAGTATTTTATGACATTTTATGGACCAAACAACTAACCGATTAATCGAGAATATAAAGGACAGATTGATCGATGATTAAAAATAATCGTTATAGTTGCAGCCCTAGTCTGATGAAGCTCACACCACCATGCACACGACACTAAAGTAGACTGAAGACAAACATCTGCACTCGACTGGACACAACCTCGACTTCTCTATTCAGTCAAATCAGATTTAAATCTGACAATATGTTTCCTCACAGCTTGTTCACCGTAATGCTAATTTTCTGACTCCATGAGTCCAAAAATATGAAAAGGAAAATGCCAAATTTCTGGTTGAAAAAGGTTTTTTCAAAGAAAATGAGAAGTGACCAACAGTCTCTGCTGGTTAGTTGTTTTGAAGGAGGTCGACATGAGGCAGCACAAAGCTGACAAACAGAACATCACTGTATTTTTTACTTCTCCAGTGGTCGCCATGTTGGCACCACACTCTTTCAGTGCCGATAATGTTGGTCGCAGCATCACAATGTTATTTTGGTGGACCACTCTGTGATCCGTGCTGTGACTGGCTCAGATCGTCCTCTGTGACGACCGGTGAATAAAATGATAGTAATCTCTAACTTGCAGATGATCTGTTCCAGTGCGGCTGCCATCGGTACCAGCGTGGGACTTGTCTAATGAGAGGAACAGATCCCGTTTCAGCCCGCTCAGGAGTTTTCTTCCTGCAATGGAAAAGCCCGGCTGGTCCTCTACGTTGCTTTCTGCTAGGAAAGAATTCTGTTCCCGTGACTACCACGTCGTCTGGGCTACGCAGGAGTATAACGACAATAGCAGTCTCTCTCTCTCTTCACTTTCTTTCTTTCTCTCTCACACACACACACACACACACACACACACACACACACACACACACACACACACACACACACACACACACACACACACACACACACACACACACACACACACACACACACACACACACACACACACACACACACACACACACACACACACACACACACACACACAAACACACACAGTTTTTCTGTTGACTGGGCCATGATCAGCTGTGCTAGTCTCTGAGACTTTGGATCAAAATACACTGATGGATAATCATGTTTTTTTAAATCATATACGAATACCTCAATCCAGAGGAATGTACTGACTCTGAACGAGGCTGAACTGTGAGTCAGACGTGCGACCACTGAGTTGTGGTCACTTGATCATACGGCTGAAACGCCACCTAAATGAAACACAATCTAAAGGATCTCTCCGAGCTGATATGCGAATGTCTAAATGAATTTGACATCCACACCAAGACTATGGGATGTCGACGACCACATAAATCCCTTTTTTTCCCCCTGGGGTCATCCAATTATGCCAACTAATATAATGAAGATCGGGTATTGTCCACACACCAAACATATTCAGTTTACTGTCATAGAGGCGCAGAGAAACCAGAAAATATTCACATTTAAGAGGCTGAAATCAGAGAACTTTGACTTTTTTTCCTCATAAAAACTACTTGAACCGATTAATCGATTATCAAAAATAGTTGGCGATTAATTTAGTAGTCGATTACTAATCGATTCACTGTTGCAGCTCTACTCTGTTCGTTAGGTCCTTTTTAAAACAATATCCCATGAACTCAAAGACTGATACGTTATTCGTTTTCTAATATTAACAAAAAAATTTGGGATGAGAATCTTTTTAGTTTGGTTGTATACTGTGACTAGGGTAAGGCCGGTTGGCAATGTACGTGATCTTTGACGGACGTACATGTTCATACCAGAAACCTTTTCCACATTACCCTCGACATATCTCTGCTTCTGTACTGAAACTTCTTAGTACTGATCAAAAAAAAAATGTGTGTATATGACAATACTGATACATCTACAATGAGCTAATATTGGCTGACAGTATAATCCTGGAGCTGAGACCATTAACAATTGTTCCACTGAACTGTCCCAGTAAGCCATGGCAGATGGACTATATGTTCCACATTTGGCTTCTCTACTTCACCAATGGTCAACAGTGAACCCGCTAGTTTAAAACTGTATTTTGTATCCACGACTGTCACACTGTATGTGCTGCAGGAGCTTTAAATGAGACTATGTGAAAGTAATGTGCGCGTGAATTATTACTGCGACGGCATGTGTCCCTCTGTGTTTGTGTGATTAAGTGGGCAAAGCTATATTAGTCTTGGAATTCGGACATCAGCCGGCAGGTGCAGACACCATACTGGTGACCCAACCCTTTTAACAGGCACACACACACACACACACACACACGCACGCACACACACACTAAGACACTGTGCATGTCATCGTGGGTAGCAGGCAGCACAGTGAGCTGTGAGTCCTCTGACTGACGACCACAGAGGGACGACGACACCGTGGACGCTTGATAGGATCGAGCAAAGGTTTTGAAAGACAAAAGTATATTCTAATATTTTTTATTTTCATTGTGAGAGGGATCGTAGATGAGCATTTTTTTTTTTTCGTTCATTCCTTCCTTTGCTCCTACCTGGTGTCTCCCTGATGATCAGGGTCAGAACTGAACTCATTCTCGTGAAAGTTTTGTTGATTTACTACCGATCAACCCAACAAGGGAGATAGTTTGGGGGAAGTCCGGCACTCAAAGTCAACTTTAGGGAAAAGCGATTTCCTACTGAGTTGACTGAGTTTACACAAACACACGTCTTCACAAAATCAATGTCAGATGTGCCAACAGTCAAGCACCAAAAACCACACAGTGTGTTTTTTTTCCCATGCAGCTGAACATACTGTTCACCCAGCCGTGACAAGCACACTGTGTCTTCAGCTATCTTATTAACTGAGGGGGAGAAGGTTCAGAGCAGCAGGTTCACCAAGACACCATCACCCCAACGACAACATGACCAGACAAACTTCGAGTTGGTGGGAGAACTTCAACACGACCTTAGGAGCCAGGCCGGCCTGCCAACGGGTTTTTCGAGAACAACTGTTGTTGTGTGCAGCGCTCAGGGATAAGGGAGGGAGGGGTGTGGGTGGTGGTGGGCCGGGGGGGGGGTTCTCTGAAGGACACAGACGCCATGTCTGCAGTTCACATTACAGATGAGATCATAGTCCCGGGACCCTGATACAGAGCGGACACATCGCACTCAGCCAGACATAACTCTCACACACACACACACTCACTGGATTTGAATATGATGAACCAGAGTGTCGCCGAGCCAAAGGACACGAAACGACCAAACACCAACGACCACCAAAAGCTAAAGAGCTTAAAAAGAAATATGTTACCACTTGCACCTGCGGCAGACGGAGACATGACTACACTTCTGATGGTTTATCCCAAAATTGCAAAACTAGTGTTGCAGCCCCCAAGCAATTGCATCTGATTGGAGATGTCCCTTTTCCCCCACTCTTTGTGACTGCACATGAATGCATCATTCTGGCAGACCTGCTCCAAACTTCTGACACAATGTTTTCTTTTTTTGGGGGGAGGGGGGGTTCCACATAAATACTGTACAAGAAAAATGTACAGAGGAGCTCTTAGCCTCACCTCTTGGCTGAAGTGCGTGTTGTCCGGCAGCAAACGCAACAGCACGCGCAGTTGTTATGGGACGCCGTCGGCGCAAATGTGTGTTGCGCACTAAATGTCTCTCCGCTGGCGCACAGAGTCACCACCGCACGTCCAGTTCACAGCCGTTAAAAGACACACGCGCACACACACACGCACACACACACACACAAGTACACAAGTATTCGGCTGCACTTTAAGTGAGCTGAACTATAAAAGACGAAGGGATGAAGACTGTCTCGACTGTCTCGATTCCAACCGACGACCAGAGCCCACCAGATGGCACGACCCCCCGCCCCCCCCACTGGACCGAAGTCCACTTTCCAAGCGCCTCCAAACATAGTTCGACCTTCTGAGGACGACGGAGCACATTCAGTCTTCCGTGATTTAAGACAAAAGGCGGGGAGCACTAACGTGGACGCGGGTTGAAACTAACAGGAGCCGCGACAACGACATGTCGGCTGCGGCTGTGGAGCCACCGGCGCGCTTGACTTCTTACCTCGGCGAGCGTGTGTCTCGGCACCGCGGCCCTGACTCTCTGGACCGCCGGCTCTCGACGGGAGCTGGACTCTGCGTGACCGAGCAGCGGGACGCCGCAGGTGACAGCGCGCGCTCACGAGGAGAGCGCCAAGGGACGTGACCGCGCGCGCGCGCACAGCTGATTGGTTCATTTTTTTTTTAAAGCTCAGCATGGTCGTCACCATCACCACATTCACCAGGGCTGCTGCAACTAACGATTATTTTCATCATCGATTAATCTGTCGATTATTTTCTCGATTAATCAATTTGTTGTTTGGTCCTCAAAATTTCATAAAGTGTTGAAAAATGTCGATCGTGTTTCCCAAACTACCCAAATGATGTTTTGTTTCGTCCACACACCGAAGATATTCAGTTTACTGTCATAGAGGAGCAAAGACACCAGAAGCTGAAATCAGAGAATTTTGCCTTTTAAAAAAAAATTAAATTACTTGAACGTATAGTCGATTATCAAAATAGTTGGCGATTACTAATCGATTAATCGATTAACTGTTGCAGCCTTTACACTTCACACAGCTGCTCTACGAGTCAGGTTTTGAAATTATATAGTTTTCTTCCATTCAATATATTTTAACATCAATTATTGTTTAAAGCTTGTTTTCATTCATTTCATTAATATTACATTGAATCTTAATCATTTTATGGTCAATCATCAAACATCTAAATCACTATTGTGATTAACATTATGATTACGATTCAATCAATCAATCAATCAATCAATCAATCAATCAATAAATAAATAAATAAATGTGAACTTGAAAATGAGCTTGTTCGTTCAATTATCAGAATGACACAGCAGCGCCCTCGTCCGGAAATAACTAGGAACTACAAGGTGATAAACACCATTTCTATGAAATGTTACTACACCTGAACAAAGTAAAAAAACAAACAGATTGTAATCACGAGTGAATGAATAAATATATGAATAAATATATACATTGATATCAATCAATCAATCAATCAATCAATCAATCAATCAATCAACCAATCAATCAATGAATAGACTTAAACTGTGTTTCGTCCATTTAATCTAATGAACTCAATACAATGAAATCATAACTAATTTCACATTTCAGTAAGTCTTTCATTAACAACTTGCATTAAGAACAACACCGTAAAGCATCACTTTTTTGCAAGTAACAATAAAATAGAAAAATAAGGAGAGGGGTCAGAGGTCATTCCTGCATGTGAGCAATGTCTGCAACAAAAATGATGGAGTGTCACAGTTTATTTATTCCACAGTTCATTCATTTATTGTTTGTGTTTTTGTTTGTTTTTACTTGAAAATAAGTGCAATGAGACCATTTAATAGCACATAGGAGTACTACACTATACGCTCAATTTCATTTGAAATGAATAGCGCCATAAAACGAGAAGTGTCACCATTAACGGTGTACGCGTACACACACATTACATAACATTTCTAGATACTGAGAGCGACAGCGTGTACTCACTCTGCGGCGGGGACATTATCTTCGAAAGGGCTCTCCGGCCACTCGGGAGGGGGCAGGTTTACGGAGTCGGGCAGCGGAGGGGGGAAGTCGTCGTCGTCGTCGCCGCCGCTCTGTCCAGGAGGGGGGGTCTCCTGTTGGAACACCGCCTCCTGCTGACGGAGGGCCTCGATCTCCAGCTGCTCCTCCAGGTCTGCGCATAGAGGGGGGAGGTATAAAAGTTAAGCGACCTCTAAAGACAACACAGATCATTGTGTCTTGTACTACAACCTGGACACATGTGTGAGGGCGTCTCACCGTTGTAAACCTCCAGTATGGCCGAGCAGGAGGCCGTGCCGAAGGAGTTGAGGGCCACACATTTGAACAGGCCCGAGTCTTCCGGAAACGCCTCGGTGATCACCAGTGTGCACAGCTCCTCTGCAGAGGTCAACGCCAGAGCATCACCACCACAAACACACACGAGTGGAGCCGAGGACACACACTCCCACTGACGGGCTCGCTCTGCTCAGGGAAACGTTCGCATCCAGTGCGTCTGGATAGTTTTGCGGCACAAGAATCTGTTCGATTAACTGATAATTATTTTGTTTCTTGTGACTTAAAACACTTTAGGAGCTGTTGCAAAAGCGGTGTCTTCCTCGTGTCTCCACAGGGAGCCACTAGCGTGCTGCCTTTCAGTGTCCTGGATGACCGATAATATGACACTATGTTGCCGTGTCATTTCAGTCCTCTTCTTTGGCATCGGACCCCGTCAAAATGAAGCAATACCAAAGCCCTGCATCATAAGTACACTGTGATGGCTTAAGTGTAGATGTTTGTTGTGGGCAGTGTTTTTTTAATTTTTTTTTTAAATGCCCGAATGGGAAGTACTTCTTTAAATCCATTGGTAAAAATAACCAACTTCCTGTACTCACCTGGCACCGACGCAGAACTGGCCTCTGGGAAAACAACGAGAGACAAAAGTTATTTCCTACCTGAAGTGAAAATATAGTTTGACCTTGAATCCACTTTAGCTGCCGCTCTTATGATCTCACAGACATACTGTGAATCCAAGCTGCTGCACATTTAAATGAAGTGTGCATTATCATATCTGTCAAGGAGGTTATGTTTGCAGGCGAGATGGGGCATTAGCAGACATTCCCATTTTCATACAGTCGATGCTGTGTTGGGACATGTACACAGATTCGCGGCCTCGTGTCGCAAAAAAACACACTCACTCTTGCGCAGAATCCTAAAGTCGTCAGAGTCCAGTATTTTTTCGTCCTCTCTGTACCACATGACCTGCAGAGGCGGAGTTCCCCTCAGTCTGCACTCCATGACCACGAGCTGGCCCTTCACCGTGGACACATCATGCAGGCACTAGGCGACGACGACGACGACGATGACGACGATGACGATGATGATGATACGGACACATAGAGATAAGAAGAGGAGAAGGCAGAATCAGAATCAGAGTCATACAGAAATACATCTACTTCATAAACATCTTTCATAAAAGATTATATCTCTTCAGATTTTCTCATAATTTGATTGCATTCATACAAATACATGCATGTAAGTATATTATACCTTAACAAATGCAGGAGCCACTCCGTTCCCTGAATACTGCTGGTTGTAGATGGGACTCTGAGTCTGGACACGGACAAAAAAGTATATTTCATTCAATATCCCCGGTTGCACAAGGGTAGTCATGTATGTGTGCAACTTTACAGGGTAAACAAAGGTGTATTTGCACATTTGAATGACATATCTTTGTACATTTTGTCAAATCGGAGCTGATTCTGGGTACGTACCCTCTGAGGGCTGACACACAGCGGCTGCACCAGGCTGGAGTGTCTCTGAGCGAGGAGGCCGGAGGAAGAGGAGGAGCCGGGGGAGGAGGAGAAGAGCTCCCGAGAGGAAGACGCCGTGGTGGAGGAGGAGGAGGAGGAGGAGATGGTCAGAGACATGGTGCTGGTCTTCTTCTGCACCCTCTGGACGCTACACACACACACACACACACACACACACACACGGTACAAACCAACAGCGAGAGGATTATATCAGTGTGTGTGTCCGTTCCTGTGTGTGTGTGTGTGTGTGTGTGTGTGTGCGGTGGGACTTACTGTGCCATGTTTCAGACGTTCCAGGAGGCAGTGACTGAGGTTTGTTTACTCTATAAAGACAAAGACAGAGTGTCAGACATCTTACACACACACACACACACACACACACACACTTCCACCACAGCTTTGTTCACAGTGCCGCAGAGACAACTGAGTGGGAGTGTGTGTGTGTGTGTGTGTGTATGCATGGTCAGCAAAAGCCTTCCATGAATACATTATTCAGGGCCCGAGCTCCACTGACAAAGTCAGAGCGAGGACCTATTGTAATTTAGTGAATTATTATTATTATTATATTATAATTATTATTATTGTTATTATTACGCCAAATGAATCGCTAATTTGAGGCACTTAACGTGCTCCGACCTTCCCAAAACTCTGCACACGCATCAGAACCAGTGAAATTGACATTTTAGGTGTCTCCGGCACGGGCTTGTCAAAATAACTCAATAAAGCCCCTTACCACATCCCCCCATGCTTTACATTTGTAGATAAATGAATGTAGACAAATGAAATTTGGAAGGCACGTATATTTATTATTGTTATCTTTTTTTTTTCAACTGCAGAGGTGTCAGCAGTATTGAACAGCGGCAGCCGGATGAGCCGGCGGTGTACAGTATGTGTATTTGATGGACACAGATGGAGAAAATGAGAGATGTGACACGAGTTAGAAGCTTGATTTAAGCATTTAACGTGAAGGCATCATCAGTCGCCGTCTTCATGGGAGTCAACAGGACTCTTCCCCAGTTAAAAGCAGCTGCTCCGAAAAACAGGTTATGATGTTGAACTCAAAGAAACGATGTATGCTTTGTCCATCAAACAATAAGCTTACAAAGGACAAGCCTGATCCATTTCCTTGTCAGCCTGTTGAGGGTCAAGGGATTTTTCAATTCAAGTTAAAACCTGAAAAACAGCCAAATTTGAGTAACGGTGTGTAACGATCGATCTCTTCTACTGCATCTTCCCAAAAAATCAGTCTCTGTGTGCGTGCGGTGTGTAGTTATGATACCGAAGAATATTAGGCGTAACTACGTGGATTTATATTTTTAAGTTAACTCTTTTTATTCCCCTAAGAGGCCCTTGACGAGTGGGGGTAAATCTCGGAGAAGGTTCTTGTGATCTGCAAAACCTTATATCGAAGCAACACTCAAGTTCTTTTCAATTGTATCTATAAGGTAAAAGAAAAATAGATAGAGATTGTAAATCACACATTTGCCTCAGGCGGTTTCAGTGCTCTCCAACAATGCACACGAGTGGCAAAAATAACTTCCTGTAGTGTCCTTTCTTGTAAATTGTGATAATTAAAATGATAAAGTGTCAGAGTAAACATATAGTCTGTTCATTCTCAGATGTTGAAGTCTAAGAAAGCGATCCTGCGTCTCATTCCCTCCCTCCCTTTTCTCGAGGGGTCACCAGAAGTGATGAAAGACCATGTACGCCCCAGTCCAAGCATTCCAAACAACGAAAGCAGAAAACACAGGTTCATTTTAACACGGACATGCAGAGACAGAACATACGAAATTAAACAAAACAAAACCATTAATAACACGTAGCAGGAATAAAGTATTGCGCGTGAAAAAAGACTGACACGGGACACAACTACAGTCACTCTCTGTGAAAATAGTGGGGGCAAACAACCACGCACAGACACACACACACACACGCACACACACACACACACACACACACACACACACCACGGCTCTGTCGATCATCATATACAAACCATTAAAATCCAGAGGCCTGAGGCCTGTTCGCTGCCTGGCGAGTGGACCTCTGTGCTCTTTCACCTCAGGGCAAACAAATGCACCACTGCCTGTGTGCCAGTGTGCTTAGTAGCCTGCAGTGTCGCCATCGCGGGTCTCGACTTGTTGTCGCAGCCCTCTGGGGTATCACACACGCTAATGGAGACTTTTGACCGTTTCACAACCAAGGGACAGGCCCCCACAAACCGCGGCCTGCTGGCCCTGTGCCGGGCCCGGAGAAGGAGCTGGCGGAGGAGGCCGAGGTTCAGGTTTCCAGGCTAAATTAAAACTGTGCCGCCTTCTGGGCAACAGCAGCCATGGGCTCTCTGGCCAGGGGGCCGGATCTCAGCGTCTCCGTTGACGGGACGAAATACAGACAAGCGCGTCACGTCGGCCAAATCGCGGTCCGTTAGACGACGCGCTTTCGCAGACGTGGCTGTCCTCGAGTTTGGGTCCATCTCTGCCTCACTGTGGAAGTACGCTCGTATTAAGGGCCCGAACGCCGTCTGAATGACAGGATCACAGATTAGGTAAAAATAGCCACTACATAAGCATAATCCATTTGTACATCCACCTCTCTCCCCTCAGATAATCGCCCCCGACAGGTGTGTGTGTGTGTGTGTGTGTGTGTGTGTGTGTGTGTACCTCGGTCGAAGCCAATTGTTGCCACAACAACAGCTGCCGCTGAACCCTTCATATCAATTGTCTCTGTGTAACATAACCAAAGGATTTACTGCAGCGGCAACAGGCGGCGTTCACAGATCTAACATAATCTGTTACCTGGCAAGCAACGCGCACAGAGACGCGCAGGAAGTGGTGGCCAAGGAGAGAGGTGGACCTAACACACACGCATTCATAACGGGGTACAGATCTTGAAAAAGCTGTATTGGTCTTTAATCGAATTAAATGACGCACGGGTCGACCGTAGGAAACAACAGATCTCAATTCAAGGCCTGTTCCCGTCGGATCAGTGTCATTAATGGGGCGAATCATCCTCTCATCCCATCAGAGTCAGTAGGATTCACGGTCTGTTGGATGAGCGAGAACTTTGGTCTGTGGGGGGGGGGGGGGGGGGCAACCAGAGGGAAAGTTCAGGGAGGATTCATCCTCTGGGCACCGCGGGCGCATGCGCCAAAACCCGCGCTAATCCGTCCGATAGTTGTCGAGATGCTTCAGTCGGAACGACACTGCCGTCCCTAATAATAGATGCAGCGTTGACCGTGTCAGGGGGGCATGACCGAACACTTCAACAAAAGGCCGGAATCACTGTGCGCCAGGCCCACTGCTCCTGCGGGAACCAAACCGGGAGCACTGCAGTCCCCGACTGACCCACCAAACCGCACTGTGTGGCTGCAGACTGCTTTTGGATCATAACTTCAACCGTAGTCATCTGCGGGGGCGGTGCTGAGGGCATCCGTGTGGTTACTGCACACTATTATCTGGTTTTAAATATGCTCATTATCAGAAATAGTTGGATCCCTGTGCTTGTGCTTTGTAGGCAGTGCATGTAATTCATCAATATGTCTCCCTATCTTATTTAAAAAATATATATTATTCACATATAATTAAAGCCCCAGTGTGTAATTTTTGCACTTTTCTGGCGTCATCTGGTGGCAAAGTTGCAAACCGCAACCAACTGAGCACCCGACAGGGGACCCTTTATGGCGGCGCACCGCTTATTCCATTTCCGGTTTCCCGCAGCGCTGGAAATTCAACGCAAACGTGACGTATGGCGGACGGCTTTCTGCGACCGTATTTCATGCTGCGTTCCATCACACCTCGGAACTCGGACCCCCGGGAGTCGGGGTGGTGATTTTTTTCCGACCCCCCGAGTTGCAGTGGAACCGGAACGCAGCACAACACGACGAAACAAACATGGTGAATCACACATGTAACTATATTTAACTTTGTTGCAGGTGGTTATTCATACATGAACACCCAATTATTGACAATATATTACATTTCTGTGAGTACGTTCATCTAAATGTTACACACTGTAGCTTTAAAGTGACATAAATGTTTTTTGGGGGTAATGACCTGCGGAACCTTTTCATGTCACTATGAGGAGTAATTGGCCGGTATTACGAACAACGCACATCTGGCTGGGACCACGTTCATCCAACCTGTTTCGGCCACACGGGAAGTGACTGGAGCTGGTGCTGAGGCTGCGCCCGTTCGGATGTTCTCACCAGACAGGAGAGTGTGAGAAGTTCACTGTGAGCGCGTCATGGTGGGCATCTTTGTCATCCAGTCGGCTGACTTTCATGTCTCAGCAGTTGCCATAGAAATATCCCACTTGTATTTATATATGTAGGCACACAAGTCATGCTCTGTATTTCTTAATCGTTCTCAATCAGTATCATTTTTAAAACCACCACCAGCACCTACCCACAATCCACCTTGTCCAAAGTACAACAAACCCCCCGCTGTGTAACTCCAGCCCTCCGTGCAACACCAGGAAGCCCCCAACCCCTTTTGCAGCGCTCAGCTCAGCTGTGGACCGATTTAGCGCAGCAGCCGCACATTGTGTTGGAGTCCACCAGGGAGCAGTCCTTCACGTCACCCCTGGGCTCCCCTGCGATTGACAGTCCGGGTCTATGGAACACTTTGGCTCGTGGGCCAAACAAGAGTCAAAAGGACAACAACAACGATTCACACACATGCTCCGCGTGAAATGCTCCATACATATTCATATGCATATACATCTCTGATCTATTGCTACCCTACACCACCGGCAGGTCACTTAGGTCGTGTGACCCACCGCACACGACTAAAAAAACGGAAGGTGATCGCGCATTTGAATCTCTGGCTCCGTCAAAATCTACAATTTCTTCAACTCCCCTTTTCAAACTGGCCTTCGTGTAGTAGTTGTCTATGAATTTCCTATTGCCTTGGCCTTTAACCGTTTAATCTTTTTATTATTGTATGCCTTTTTTATTCTTGTGTGTAAAGCACTTTTTGTCCGGGTCTATATTAAATAAACGTTACTAACTTACTTACTTACTTACATCACTGTAAACCACAACTGTTACAACACTATGGATGATATGAGTTCCATGGTACATATATTGTTGTTCCATATTTTTTATTCCTCAGTTCTTAATAAAGCTCAGATAAAACTCTTCATAAACCAACTGGAATAAATTGTACCTGGATCATTGATTGTTTTTTTTTGCAGTCTTGGAAAGCGTAGGGAGTTTTCCACCTCCTGCAAATCATGGTCACGCTCATTTTGTTTGGTAATTTCAGTTTTATGGAAGTAAATATACTTTAGTACTAGTCATTGGGGGTTGGGCGGACGGACATGAATTTCACTGTAAGAAAACCCAGGTAAATATTATTTAATTGATTAATTATCAACAAATTTTAGTTTGATCTTGGGAAGAGGGAAAAGAATGATTCTTCTACTTGCCCTAATTGGCCATTTTGAATTTTTCTCGCTTGCATCATTCTGTAAAAACCTCTTAACCCTCGACCTCTCCTCAACTTGTCTGCTTGGGGCGACCGATTTAGCCTGGACCCAGTCACCTGATCCCCCTGTCCACCAACCACAGAGCTCAGAGGCTGAACACACGCGCACGCACACGCACACGCACACGCGCACGCACGTGTTGCCTCACCCAGCCGGCTATATAACTGACACACTTTTTCCAATTCTAGTCTTTCAATCAGCGAACGGATGTGACAGATTTTTTTTGATCCGCTGCAACAGTTTGGAGCTCTGACGTGGACCGTTTACATCCAGGGTGACTCACTTGCCATGATCGCACACACACACTTTAACCCACATATACAGTTACATCAACGCATAGATAGACAGATTAGACAGACAGACACATGACACAGCACAAATTTAGCTCCGGACTGATCATCTCAGCTGTCTTTTTCCCTCTGGCTGCAGTATCAATAACACGCGGTATCGGGAATCGTACGGCCCCTGACCAACCGAATTACCCGCCTTTGATTATCTACCAATCAAAAGCGAGAGTACAGAGCTCCAGTATATGCACATGCCCCGACACATCAACCATGTCACACTCCACATAAACTTTTGTAACCTGGATGTATGCAGCAAAAGATCTGTGTGTGTGTGTGTGTGTGTGTCTGTGTGTGTGTGCAAACTGGATCCAACAGGTTCTAGTGTGGATGCAGCCATGTTCAGAGAGGCCTGGCTGCACCTTGGGTACCCCCCCCCCCCCCCCCACTTACCTTTCTGGTCTGTTCCAAGCAGGATCACAAGCAACAACAGCAGCAAACGTATTGATCTGGCAGGAAAGGTCCAAATGCTAAATGCAAAACTGCTGCGTGACTGTGTGGCTGCCAGTCATGGCTTGGTTGCCGGACGCTCCCTGCGCTGGTTCGAGCTGACACACACACACATTGACACATGAAGACACACACAGGCAGGGGCGTGTGTGTGTGTGTGTGTGTGTGTTCAGGGGGGCGTTGTGGTCGTGGAATGGGGTTAGGAGGGAATCTGAGGCTACTGGTGGTGTGTGTGTGTGTGTGTGTGTGTGTGTGTGGGGGGGGGGGGGGGGGGGGGGGGGGGGGGGGTCCTGAAGGGGCAAATTTAGAGTGGGCGTAAAAATGCTCGTCAACAGTGACGGGCGCATCGCAGGGCGGAAAGTAAAGGGGGCTCAGATTTACTGAACTGACCAGGGGTCGACAGAGATGACACAAAATATCAAAAGATAAAAAAGGAAGCTAGGGGTGACGTGGCCCGAGGCCCGACGACCCGACTTCATCCAAGAGTGTGAGGCGGCAGGGGCGACTGGTGCCAGTGAGTCTTCAGGGGATACATGAGACCCCCCTGGACAGGAGACAGGGGGGGAGAGAGAGAGAGAGAGAGAGAGAGAGAGAGAGAGAGAGAGAGAGAGCGCTTTAATACACCGAGAACAACCCTGTTCAATATTCCTCTGTGGTCTCTCCTGCAGGAGAGGTTACAGGAGAGGCAGTGTTCAGATTGAAGCTGGACGACGGCCGACTCTCGCCGTGCTGGGATCCTCAAGAGACAGAAAAGCTCTGGAGGAGTGACGTCTGAGAATGTAAGCGGCGTCTGAGAGAGCGAGGCGGTGGTGAAGAAGCAGGACAGTGTCCCTGGCCCCCAGTTGGTTCACCCTCCAGTACAGACGGCCCTCGGCCAAGGCGGCTCTGTCCTGAAAAATGCCCAACATTTATTGTGCGTACATAGATCGTTGTACGCCTGATGTATGTAACCTCCATATATACAACCATGAAAGATTCTATCCACTTGCATTATGGGAATTTCAAGGATCCAGCCTTTTTGGAGCTTGAGCCATTAAAAGGGACTACACGACTGCTTCAATTCTGAACTTTATATTTTATTATAAAAGATGGCAAATTATGAAGAAAAACAACAACAGGAAACGGGGTAACCCCGCCTGCAATCTGAGAATCTCCACTTCTCTGGGGAAGGGGCGTGACATGTCCTACACATATTGAAAGCAGTTGACCAGGTCAGCTGGCCAATCGGAGCAGACTGGGTCTTATAGGGAGGGAGGGGCTAATTAGAGCATTTAGACCTTTTCAAGTGGTCACCCAAATACAAGGTATGAACCTGAATATGAGCATAATATGTAAGCCCGGGATGAGCCTTCAGACACGGGCAGCATTGTCACGAGGCAGCGTCCCCTTGACTGTGCGTACCAGCAGAGTGATAACGGGCGGCTTTGCAGTCGCCTCCAATAGATGACTTGACTTTGAAAGATATCAGTCGATCTGGTCGACATAAGGAAATCAAACGGGGAAAAATGCTCCCGCTGATTGGGCTTTACCAGGAGGCATAAGTGGAACAGGCAAAATCTGCGCGCAGTTTTTTTTCAGACTGACAATGGGATTAAAGGTTTCTGATGGCTCACCGTTGAGATGAAGCGGTGCGTAGAAAGAAACCAAACATGTCACGATGACCTTTGAAGCAAACAGCAACACAGCTCAGCATTTGACTCAATTCAACATTTTTTATTGCTGTCTCACTGTCGCCTGCACCGTTACATGGTCTCAAAGTGGGAGGGGTACAGTAAAGGACGCTTCAAACATACTGTAGGTCCAGTGCAAAAAAAAAAAATAAAAGTAACAATCATCCTTGTGGCGCGACAGACTTGGAAACAAAGGCAAATATAGATTCTCTATATATTCTTGAATATATAATATAAAACATTTGGTCTTTCATAATCTCAACTTCTCCTGTGAATCTTCAACACAATTGTCCCGTGTGTCCACACTGAAAAAAAAAATAAAAAAAATATTGACAGTAGTTGTAAATTATTGGCTAATCTGAACTTCAGGAAAATGTCATCAAGCAGGGAGATTCCTCCGGCCAACGGGCAAGTCATTCATCCCGATCACTGTCGCTGCTTTCAACATCCTCTTCCTCCCTCTCTTCATCTCAACCATCGTTATCTCCACATTCTCAATCCGCCTGTCGCAGCCCGGTGCTCCATCACCAGGTCTGGCAGCTCATTCAATATACATATTTTTCAATTTCTCTCCTTTAGCTCAAAGCCTCTTTAAAGTTTTTTAAAGGGATTTGTTTTGTTTTTTTAAGCAACATCCAAGATCCTTCTACTAGGCGACGCCTGACTCCAGCCACCACCTCCTCTGACTCTTTCCCTCTCTTTCCTTGCAGACTAGACACCTGCTCACAATCGACATCACACCGTCCCACGCAAACACACTTCCTGCATCCAGACCATTGCTCGTACACAGCGCTGGAACATAACTGTTGCGGCGCTCGAAGCGTAACTGTGTAACTTCTGAAAGAAGGAACCACACGTTCCCACTCTCACAAAGAACACGTTTAATCGATAAGCGATCGGAAATATGCCCCCAGCAGTTTATGGTGCCTAATGTTAGCAAGCCGTACTGGACTCTTTTCTACCCTCTTTAGCGTGTCCTATAACTGCCAAGTTACATATTCTTGCCGAGGTGATGAGTGTCGGCGGAAAGGAGAGACGTGTTGACAAAGTGAGGGAAAAGAAAGTTGGTGGGAGAGTCGGAGAAGTGAGTCACAGAGAGCCTGAAACTGCATCCATCACCGGCTTAACCGGCGGAAGGTGTAGGAGGAAGTGCACTGATCTCTCTCTCTCTCTCTCTCTCTCTCTCAGGTGAATGAGCTACAGTCAAATATTCAGCACATGAAGAAGAAAGTGCAGAAGACAGAGAAGTCTGCATCTCAACTCAGGAGAATTTGCTCTGATCAACACACAGCATTGGGGTGTGACAGCAGATTTCCGTGTTGCTTCTAAGAGCAGAATGAAGAAGTACAGATTTAAAGAAATAATTCTGATCATTGAAAAAGTTTTTCAGCTTAAAATGGCAGTTTTATGTGGACCAGTACAGAGAAAATCCAGTTATCTGCATAACCCGAACTCAAACTCAACAGTATGAGGGTGGTAACCTGTTAATTGTTACATCGAGACTCAATTGAAATGTTAAAATCATTGTAAAGATAATTCCATACATTATTGCTTTAAATTGATTTTTTAAACCAAATTGTAATTAACATTCGCATAAATTAATAATAATCAAATGTAATGGACCTATATGTGTACAGTTGGTGGCTTTCAAGTGTGTTGAAAAGAGAAGTCCGGCAAATACATTGGACAAGACTTGTCTTGGTCTAGTCTTTCGTCCCCTGTGGACCCACATGGCCGGGGGTCTTGCTCAAGTTCAAATCTGACCATAAACTAGCACAGTTCCTGAATATGAACGTTACACGTCCAGTCCCACAAAGATAATTATCATGTGCAGTAAACCTGTTGTGCATTAATGTCAATAAAGATTTACAAAAGAAAAAAAAAAAGTCAACCCTCATGTATTCACTCCAAATGTATTTGAGGTGCTGAGAGCTCATTTTGCAGTTGTTGTCAACTGCAGGTAGTAATAACATGCATTTGTAGGAGTTGCAGGATGAAGGGTTGAATTTATGTCAACCAATTTGAGCCAAAATATGGGAAAAATAGTTAGATCGTTGCAAGATTCACTGTTACCTTAGCCATCTTTTATCTGTACATCATTTCAATCTAGTTAGCTCACATAGCTCTGAAATATTAAGCCCAGGTGTCTCGGCAAAGTCAGAAAGTTCATTTTCCAGTTCAAGGTATTCGCACAGAACCAGCTGCTCCGACATGACAAAAGTAAAACTCAAACTATCACTGCATATAAAACATTGGGCGCAATTTTTTGATAGTCACAAAAACTCAAGAGTAAATACAATATAGAGAAAAATGAATTACTAAGTTAGCTGTTTGGGCTAAATCCGATGAAGGGAAGAAAAAAAAAGAGACTGGTATAAAGAAAATGAATCAGAAATGAACGAAATTGCAAAAATTCACATTTGGAGGTACAAAACAATTATTTCTTCACTTTCACCAAACCTAACACTGTCTAAAATATAGAACTCGGCTATGAAATATAAGAATGCTTGCGACATTAATCTTGCATATATTTGTTTAGAATTAGCAAGACGCATCAGTCCTGGGGGTCTTTGCAGGCTGATGTGTTGGTTGGAGTATTTTGTATATTATATATAATACACCCCAATGGATTATGTCAACATCATATCTTTCCAAATGTCAAATCTAATAGTCGAGTTGTTAATTTTTAAGTAGTCTTTCCAATATTTCAAAGAATCGATCTTTGGTTTCTTGCTTTGACTCTCACTGCGTAAATCATAAAACATACAAAGAAAACATACATATTATACAGTAGGGCTTCATTGCTGTTTCAGCCCAGCTAATTGCAACACTTCAGGCCCACGGTCAACAACAAAAATAATAATTTCTCAAGGTTACTCATCTAAAAAACAAGAGTGCGTCCTATGTTGGGCAGAGTAAAAAACAGATCTGAGGCCTCGCAGTAATCTCCTGAATACTGACTGGACCGCAGAATGGCTTTAAACGTTTCCCCCACATTAAAACCTAAAAATCATTTCAAAGTATGATATATTACAGAAAACATGAACAAAGGAGGCCATTGTGCAAAGAGCCAGACTCATACATGTTAGGAGAAAATCAACCGCAAAACAGAATTCACATGATATTATTTGATCTTGAACACTTCATAGGATCATGTCCATATCCACTATTGTTCCAAGATCGTGGAAGTGTGGATCGTGTCCACACTCTGTTTTGGGATGGAATTTCACATTCATAAGCCTATAATTCTGTACATATTCTGTACATATAAGATGTCTTGTCAATTATACAATATTTAGAAAAAACAGTGCTTGTTACAGGATTATATACATCCTAAGCTTTACAAATAGATGCAAGAAAACAAAAAAGCTTTTTCCCTGCCTGTTAAAGTGGAGTTGTTTTGTAGCTATACCTTTTGTGCTGTACATCTGAATTGTGGCTCCTACAGTACAGTAAAAAGGCTCTCCAGGTCCTTATTGTATCATAATAGGTGTAAAATGAAAGAGTGCAGATCTGTGACAGAGTGAAAGCTCAAACTGGGACCTGAAAAAAGTAACTTTCTGACCAAATTTAGCAAATGATTCCAGGCGAATGAGCAGTGACAGAGTTGGACTCATTAATTAGGAACAGAATGACCTGATAAATCGGCTTGATGTTGTACATCTTAATGCTGATTTTGGCCTCATTATAAGGTTTGGATGGTCAGTATAATTACAGCTGAGGTCTATAATGATATGTCACCTTGGACAAAAAAAAAAAGAAAAGAATACAACCCTTCTTTCAAGCCATAGAAACAAAATGTGGACTTGCATATAGTTACCGTCTTACTTAGTCCACATTTCGCCCCCCGACGCGAACTTTGAAATGTCCGAAGAAGGAATGAGGTTCATGAACTGCTTCTGTTCTAGTTTTCGCTCATTACTTTTCACACAGTGGCCGCTCGCATGAAGACAGATAACTCTTCTTGTTTTGATGAAAGGGAAGCAGTTGGGTCATTTGCCACAGCCGGACAAGCAAATGTGAGTGAATAAATGATATACACATAATAGCCTGCGTAACTGTTACAATGGAGCCCTTCAGAAAAAGACAAATAAAGTTAAGTGATCCAGGAGCGATGAGCTGAATGTGGAATGAACTGAAAAGACTCCCGTGGTTCCCAGCGCTGAGGAATCCTGTGGCCAGATGTTGAACCAGGATCTGGTGTTCATGAGGGATCACCACACTTACAGGAACTGAACTGATCCATCAGTTTTGCCTCCGGGGGGATTTCGATAAAACAGGACCCACATGGTGAAGTGATGATTTGCAGTCCGGGAAAGACGCCTCAAAGTGACTATTGAGATCAGGCATGTGAAAATGTTCACTACACATTAAACACAGTTGAACTCTCATGGACAGGTGAGGTGGCACTGAGGTCCAGACTTCAGAAATCAAGGACAGAATGATGGATTCAAGCATATTCGCGGCCGGCGTCGCGATCGACTCAACCGTGGATCCGTACACGGAAAACTAGACGAGCGCAATGGATCCGGGAGAATTTAGTTGATCCTTCCACGGCGTCATCTGCCCATGGAAATCAACATCGGTCTGCACAGATATAAAAAGGCATCAGGTACACTCCAGAACAAAGAAGGCAGACATCACCAGTTGACCCCAGATGTTCACAGATCCAGTCATTACCAGCTGAACAGCGAGTTCTGTCCCAGCGTCATGAAGTAAATCTGACTGCTGCCTCCCGACTGCACCGAGGCGAAAAACACCTGCAGACAAGAGAGAGGTTCGGCTTCAGGAACAATGTTGACAGCGTCACTGTGGTTGTGAGTATTTGAGTTTTGATTGTTCAATCTTACCTAATGTCACACTTCCGAATAAAAAAATTCCCAAAAGTCCACCATATAGATTTCTTAGGGGACGTTCATGCATATTGCACCAGTCAAATATCGAATTTTCTCATGAACGTGGTTCAGTTGTCGCCATGTTGCTTATTACATTTTGGTTGCATGATAACAAACAATTCCAACCACTAAAGAGGGCAGTGCTGTGTGTGGCTGAAAAGTCCCTGAGAAATCTCACATTTACTCCAAACTTCTGTTTCTAAGATCCAGAATGAACTGGTATATTGGTCATTCATAATTTTTATTATGTATTTCATTATATTTTAACTATGTGTACTATATCCATCTAAACATATCTGTACAACTTTATTTAACTGGACATTTAACTCTTTATCTGTGAGCAAAGAAAACTGATCTCGATATTAGTTTGATATCAGTGGTCTTTATTACACCTTTATTGAACACAGGTTTTTTTTTATACTATATTATATTTGAAGGTTTTCATTTAGATCAAAAAAAATGTATGTATATGTGTTTGTAACTCCCACCTTGTCGTTCCTCTCGCAAAGGAACTTGAGCTTTTGGGCCTTTTTGTGCATGAACACTCCCTCGAGGTTTCCTGTGTTGGCAGACCTCAGTTCAATGGCCTTTTCTCCCCAACCCATCACCTGGTTAGACTGGAGGTAGGCTGCAGGGAGAGAGAGGAAGAGTATGTGAGTGTGTGTGTGTGTGTGTGTGTGTGAATATATTCCCCACGGACAGTCCTTATGCTAGAATAATGACCCATCTACTGGGAACCCAGCACGCTCACATTCAGAATCAGCAGCATTTTATTTTTAGTCCACCCTGTCCCAGTTCTGCCTAGAGTCTGTATAGAATCTGGTTCAGGGTGAGCCCTCGGTGCTCAGGACAGCTCCTGATCTAGAAAATCAGTGCATCAAGAAGCCAATACAGTGACATTGTGCAGTGAAATTATTAATATCTGAGTTTGGCAAAATGTGTGTTGTGTGGTCCTTGTGCCTGTGTGTGTAGCGCTGTGAGGTACGATGATATACTGTATGTATGACCTATAACGGGATATGATATTTTTTTATGGTCACATTGCACAGCCCTATGTGTGTGTATGAAAGAAAACTGACCGACTGACGCAGGCATCTCCCCCCACTGCAGCACCGTATCCTTGGTGATGCGGCCGTAAGTGTCGATGTAGACGCCCTCGTCTTCGTAGCAAACCAGAACCTCTGTTCCGGCGCTGTTTGGCAAAATGATGATGGCATGTGGACGGATGGAACCCTGGATCTGTGAAACAAAAAGACAAAAAGAAGAGCTATGAGGGGAAGAGATGGCTTTTTTGTTAAATACTAGAGCCAGGATTCTCTGAGAGCAAAGAAAAGAGTAATATTTCGCACTTCTTTCAAAGACGAGACCCCATTATACAATTGACTAAACCTCTACTACTTATGAGTAAAAAATTCATTTCAGCCAATATTTCGCATGAACACTCAATCTAACAACCACTAGTTAAGTTAAACTAACAATATATGTAAAAATTTTATTTAACCGGCACAAAAAAATGCTCTGCTATTGTTTTCGCAGTTCAGAAACATTTGTCAATCCAATCAAGGGACATGTATCTGACCAAATCTGTAGCACATTATCAATTTAAGCAGTTTAAAAATATTTATCAAATATGAAACGTGGCCAACGTGTCTTACAGGAAAGCAATTCAAAGCATAGTCCTGAAAAATGAAGAGAAACACTCGTTCGGCAATTTACTCCAGAGAACAAAAGTCGACAACAAACATCTGCCACAGAAACAACTTGCCATCATCTGTCAAGCTGAAAGGCAGCAACGTGTTTCTACGAGACGCTGCAGCAGCTCAAATCTTCCCCGACGGAGAATCCCTCACTCCATTCAATCAACTCAGTTCAACAAGAAATCTCCTCCAAAATAAGTCTTTCAGTGCTGTTACGAACAGCGGTTGAATGTAGTTTCTTGCGAGCGTGTTTGGTACATTACCAGAGTGTGAGCCACAACGATCCTGAGCATCAGAACGGGCATCCACAGACGCAACGCAATCTTAATCCTCTGCCGTGGAATCAGCATTGTCACATAGTTTGCAGGCAACAACGGAGGATGCGTGTGTGTGTGTGTGTGTGTGTGTGTATGTGGAAGGAAGTGTGTGTGTGTGTGTCTTTAAGTGGGTGAGTGGTGCATTGTGTGTGTGTGACAGTGAGTGAACGTGAGTGTATGTGGGTTAGGCTCGTGTTAGTGAATAGATTGTAGTCAGTGATGAAACAGATAAGTGAATGTGCTCTAAGGGTGATGTAAGTGTGTGTGGGAAGATGTGAAATTTAAGAGGAAAAGGTGTGTGTGTGTGTGTGTGTGTGTGTGTGTGTGTTTGCGCGCAGATATACATCTGTGAGGAAATCCTGGGAGTGTGAAGTGTCCTCGAGAGTAGTCAAGGCAAAAGATCTATAAGCATGTTGAAGTATAAGAGAGTGGGTGAAAGCGCATTGTAGCTGAGTGTGTGTGTGTGTGTATGTGTGTGTAAGAGACAGTGTTGAAAGCTTGAATGTATGTATAAGAGAGAAAAGGAGAGAGGCAGGAGAGATGAAATGATATCGCGGCAGCAGCAGCAGCAGCAGCAGTCTAAGGCACCGGTGTAGTGGGCAGCATGTGTGCAGACTCGCTTAATATACCAGAGGAGGAGTGAGGGGGGAAAAAACTCAACAGGAGGAAGAGCAGGTCAGGACGCACGCTCGTCCACACAGGGTTGATGATCGTGGGACAGGAGGGGGGTATTCTTAGAGCTTATTATTTCTCATGTCGTACGTCCGTCTCTCCACCTCTCTTTGCTCCAACTTCAACTTGCTAATGGAAAGTGGCACACATTGGAGGTGGCCAGGGCAGAAAGAGGGCTCAACGTGTAAGTCCCCCTCCACTCAACAAAGTGTATCTCTTCTGTTTCTGTCCGCTTAAATGTCTGACATTAACTATAGGGACTTGTATCTTGTGTTTTCACATTCCTCTCCTGGAACTAAACCAACGTCACTTGATTTATGTAGAAACAAAG
Source organism: Scophthalmus maximus (assembly GCF_022379125.1). NCBI lineage: Eukaryota > Metazoa > Chordata > Actinopteri > Pleuronectiformes > Scophthalmidae > Scophthalmus > Scophthalmus maximus. The sequence continues at coordinate 6,208,483 of NC_061523.1, read as the reverse complement.
AAAAAGAAGAATCAAATGGGTCGAAACGTCTTTTTTGATGCCTGCAACTGCGAATTTATTAAAAACAACTCCAAATCGACAAGGTTTCACATCTCAGGCGATAAACTATGAGAGGCACACCAGAGAAGATTGGGTTGATCAGTGATCAGTGAACTGAGTAGCACATTTAAAAAATGTTTTACGTGTCTCCACCCACCACATATTTAACTATATGTATGTGCACAGTATTTAAGAGAATTATCTTGAGTCCACAGTTGGTATATGAAGCAACAGAACAAAAAAGTTAATGTGAAAATACGAGTTAGATGCTTGATATGAGAAAACAGGCTGAAACAAAATGTTTCAAATCTCAAGTGTTCATACTTTGCGATATCCTGAGCCTCAAGCTAAAAACAAAATGACAGGATGTGTCTGAATCTGAATGTGACTCATCAGAGGCTACACTGGGCTCACATGCCCACATACAGCAGGGAAATCAAATTTTAATTGTACCAGCGGGGGAAGATCTGCTCACATCTGAAGTCACAAATTAATTCTTATGAACACAAATATTAATAACACACCCTGAATACTGTAAATACTGTACATGCTATATTTAGCTGACAAATACAGTTGTTGTTAGGTATTCAGCTAAGACATCCATTGTGCGAGAGATCGGCTGCTCACGGTTTTCGAGGATAAACCAGAAATAGAAAGACATGAACAGTCGGTACTAACGCATCCTTCCGTTACAATAGATTGATATTTGGCAGTTCTTGTATTTGCCCACTGTAACTTGTCAATACACCTTTTAAACTCTGCATCATCATAATGTGACACAGGCTTTCTGTTTTCAACCGAGGGAACGTGATGTATCGCTATGACAACATGAGGCTGATTTTCTGTGGAGAGCTCAAAGTACAAATGCGATGCATTTCAAATTCCATCACTCCGACCACATGCGGCCACTGTCTTTAAACAAATGTGTCCTGGGCCACATAGAAGGACCGCCTACTCATCTGATGTCCTGTGATCCGCTGCAGTTTCATCAGGAACCCCTCTCAGTGTTTCCCATATATTGATTTAGTAATGGCTACTGCCACAATAGCAACATTGACCACCACTTTAGGGCTGCAACTAACTAATTAGTCGATTATTTCTTTGGTCCATAAAATGTCATAAAATGGTGAAAAATGTTGATCGTGTTTCCCAAAACCCCAACATGATGTTTTGTTTCGTCCACAGACCAAAGATATTCAGTTTTATTCATAGAGGAGCAAAGAAACCAGAAAATATTCACATTTAAGAAGCTGATATCAGAGAATTTTGACTTTTTTCATAAAAACTACTTGAACCGATTAATCGATTAACAATCGCTTACTAATCGATTAATCGCTTACTAATCGATTAATCAATTAACTGTTGCACCTCTACACCACATATTGATTTTCTTATTCTTTCAAATGAGTAAAATCTGTTGAAATTCCATTGCGCAGCAGATTGATTCACACACACACACACACACACACACACACACACACACACACACACACACACACACACACACACACACACACACACACACACACACACACACACACACACACACACACACACACACACACACACACTAACAACATCATAATTTCATTTCTGCAGACACATTCGAACACCAACTGTCCACATGTGATCATATCAAGTATTTTTCAACTATTCCAAAGCCCAAAAACAACAAGCAAGTAGACATTCAACTAAAAAAGATGAAAGAATAACTATCAACAACACCTAATTATGACAGAAATGCACACAGAAGCCTCTTATGACCCCGAATCCAATAGATCAGGTTCTACAATTTCAATCAAAAGCAGCAGAAATGTGAACATGAGTCACAACATTCTGCTGTCAGCTCTACCTGCCCACGGACTGAGAGAGAGAGAGAGAGAGAGAGAGAGAGAGAGAGAGAGAGAGAGAGAGAGAGAGAGAGAGAGAGAGAGAGAGAGAGAGAGAGAGAGAGAGAGAGAGAGAGAGAGAGAGAGAGAGAGAGAGAGAGAGAGGGAGAGAGAGAGAGAGAGAGAGTGAAAGAGAGAGAGAATGAAGAAGAGTGGGGATGAATAATGATGTGAAAACGAGCAAATTAACAACATCACACTGGATGACAGAGTGGGAGGAGGAAAATGAAGAGATGGATAAAAAAGGGGGGGGGGAGTTTGAAAGCTATTGATTGAGTGGGAGAAGAGTGGAGGGGGTGGAAAGAGGAGAAATAAAGGAGAGAAATGACTGACATCTGTAGACTGTGAGTGGGAGGAGGACGAGGACGAGGATGATGAGGAGGAGGAGAAGAGCATCCTGAGGGCCCGAGGGAGAGAGAGAGGTGGGGTGGTTGAATAGAGAGATAAGAGGTGGCGAATCAAACAAAATGTGAAGCAAACTCAAAGGTATAACAGAGACCTCCAGTACAGGGAGAATGATATCTATATCATGTACAAGATCAGAGATCAGCGATCTTTAAATATTCAATACTATCTAGTAACACTGGAAGAAGAAATTTCATTAGAATGATCCTGCTCATGTGGTTTTATCTACTGTCCAGGCTCGGTAATCTTAAAAATACATTGGACAGGGCAAGATTAATTTGCAGCCAATTGGTTGGTGCTATAAAAATTAAAAAAAAAATCTGACCTTAAAAATTACCTAATTCATACATTCATTTAAGTCAGTGAGGGACAAGAAGGGACTTTTTACTTAACATACATGTTTCTGTTTTTCAAGGCAGACAAAAAAGAAAATGTATTTGGAGTTCTGCAAAAGTTGTTTCATGAGCACAGATTTGATTTTGCTTTTACATAACGCAGAGTTTGACTTTGTTGGAAATCTTCTATGCCTCCCACCTCTACTCCTTAAAGGTTCATCAGACAGCAAACTTTTATCAAATATTCTGACTACTTATAAATATTGCATTGCAGTAAAATACCTTCTGTAGCCCCTCCTTTTTTCTGTTGTGGTTATATATTCCATAATGTAGATATCAGAGATATTAACGATTTAATTTTTTAGGTGCTGTTCCATTTCTTTTTTTAAATTCTCTTTTTATGGTTTATCCTGTTTGGGTTACATTGTTTTGAAAAAAAAAAAAAATGTCCTCAGAGTTTTATGCCTCGGCCCATCAGTCCATTTTACAGTCAAGTTTACATCCATGTCTGGTCTGACTCTGATAAGTGCATGAATTCTTTAGTTATGGCAAAAGATGTGTTTTGTGAGTTTGCAATGGCCTTGACCTTTGACCCACCAATCCTGATCAGGGTATCCTTGATTCTCAGTGAGTTTGGGCCAGATGAAATTTCGTCAGGGCATTCCTGATTAATTAGCAAATCACAAAACATGAAGTCACAGTGATCAGCTTGATCTAATCATTTGTGAATGCCATATTTGAAGACATTCCTTCAAAGCGATCTTGAGATATCAAATTCAATGGACCAAATGACAGATCCCTTGACATTGGACAATCCTCGAGTCCGAGCAAACATTTTTAGCCAAATTTGAGGGGATTGCGTCATGGAGGTCCTGAGATATCACTTCCACGAAGCAAAAAAACATGTGTGTGGTACATAGAGTACACAAAATATGTAATGAGGACACTCTTACGTGTGTAGGCAGGTAGAGGTCGTACGGTGTCCCAGAGTCGACATCAATGGCGTGGAAACCGGACAGGGAGCCGTAAATGACCTTTAACCTTTGACCCTCCTCCACTGTCAGGTCAACAGACAGCGGTCTTTGAGGCAGAGACCTGAACGACTGGATCGACGTGCACAAAGATTGTTAGAAATACATTCTCAAAGTAAACTGTGACAACTAACTAGACCTACTCCACTAATATTAAATCAGCAATAACTTTGACAGTTTGAAGAGCATTTACATATAGAACGGGCATCCTGACACGGTGGTGCTGTTAACTCAGAACACCATCGTCACGTGTATTTTGGGATTTTTCTGAGGCGAGAGGGTTAACCAATACGTTTGTCAGTGTGCAAGGAAAAGTAGCTCAGGCCACGAAGGACACAAAGAAATGGGACACGGCTCTGCTGTGTGTATAAAACTCCCACAGCCTGGATGTGTCATGTTCGTGTGTGTGCGCACGTGTCTGGTTGTGGAAGTGACCCTATTCCATTTTTTGGGGGGTCAAAGTCGCTCAGTGTTTTGTCCTAGATATACAAAAATACAGCGAGGACAGAAGAACGAAAGAGGGCAATGCTGTTAACCTATTGGATTAACCACTTAGGCGTAAGAAATGTATCAATCAGCTGAGCAGGTTGAATTTCTGTTTGTAACTTCACGTGATTGAGATTCACTTTCGTCCTCCTTAAGGTTTTACTTAGCACTGTCAGACTTGGTTTTCATAATTATAAACATCCCTTTGTTTGCCACGGCTATAAGTTGGCACGCTCAACGTATCATGTTAGCTTGCAAACACAGATCAATGCTTGTAAACATTAAATGTTGGGAAAGTGGACTGTGTGACCTGCAGGTGGCGCTTGATGAAAAGTCAGGGGTAAACAGTTATAATGAGAATTGTCTATACACACAGAATCCTTTGAAATTTTTCACACGTCACACACATGATTTAAATGTTACCAACCTTGAAGGCCATGAATTTGTGATAGGGTTTGGGGGCCCAGGCGTACACTTCCACGGCGTTCTTCAAAGCGATCACCAGGAACTTTATCTTCTCGTAACGCACTGACAACAAAGACGAATCTGTTTGAGACTGGTAGCTCTCTGGCGCAATGAACATTCCGAGTTCTACAAAAAACATTACTTGTGTGTTTCCGTTATCCAGCATGAGAGTGCCCTTAAATAAGCACTTATTAGTGCGTACTCACCCACTTTATAGTGGACACAGCCCTCCAGGTCACCTACTGAGGTCCAGCCCTGTCTCTTCTCCACCTCAGGGTCATTGTGGAGGATTTTATTCCTTAACCAGGACAGGTAGTACAGACGGAGCTTGTTCTTTTTACCTGCAGACACAGAGAGAGAGAAAGAGATGGAGGGATGATTCAGGAAAGATCAGACTTGTCCTGCTTGGCATTCATGCAGCTACTCACAGCTGTACAATACACTGGAGTATTTGGGGTCACGTTGTTGGTAAACTGGATTTCAAGGGACAAGCCGCTTGAGGAAGAGTTCATCGCTCACTCTCCTTGCCCAGATTCACACACAGAGATGCGATTTCAGCTTAGTTCATGGCATACTGTACCCGATTCCTCAAACGTTAGCACTTGCGAGGCCAGAAGATTTGTAACAAGATGTTATTATGAGAATCTAGGAAGCACATTGAGTCCTTCCGGAGTTTATGTTCCGACGTAGCACGTACCTGATATAGTGATGAGCACATTGAGCCCCTCCAGCACGTCCATCTGCTGAAACCTCCGTCTGCTGATGAGAGAGTAGACTTTCCCTTGACCACTTCGGTCCAGCAGCCACAGACCGTTCTCCGTCCCCACCAACAGATTCACACCTACGGAGCACGACAAGAGACAAAGCTCACACCCACGAGCAACGTGCCTTCCATGGATCCAATCTCCCTGTGTGACACTGATAAATGTATTGAATATTGGTGTGAATTTCAAAATTAACAATACAGTATATGGAGTCTGCACACAGTGATGCAATGTCAGCTTCAGTTGTGGATGTAGGATCATGGGTTATACAATTTCAAAGTAAAAAGTAAAAACAGCCGTATTAAAACTACAAACCCCACAGTCCTGCACAGAGAACCTCGGTGTTGAACTTCTTCTTGTACTTGCGGATCTCGGGACTGTCGCTCTGTGGTCGGATGTTGGTTGGGTTCACGTTAACCACAGAGCCCTTCCTGTGGTTCTCCCTCTTGATTATCGGCTCGCCCTTTCCACCTGCTACACGAGCACAATGAACAAAAACAACAAAAAAATGAACTGTCACCACCACCTCATGTAAACTGTTCTACATAAAAACATGCAGAAAACATTCCATGTGCTGCAATGGGTAAAATGACGTGATGTGTGCAGATGTGCTCACTTGGGCTCTGTGGTGGCGACGACATGGGGATCAGTCTGGGATCAATGAAGGACAGGAAGGAGGAAGATGAGGAGGTGTTTTTGCCAGTGGGACTGCTGACAACCTGTTGAGTACAACAGAAAGTTCACACCACTTTTTATTCACTTCTTATAAGCAATTACAGCAAATGTTTGTTTCTAAATTTGTACAGTACGAGGGCAAACACATGACTGGCTAAGTTTTACTTTGTTTAATAAAAACTGATACTACTACTACTTCTGATACATCTTATTCTTCTGCAGTTCTCCGCATAAGACACATCATATCATTACTGACACCAAAACTGTGCCACCACCTCCCTCTAGTGGAAAAGTGTAACTTGTGCAACTGGTCAGAGTTATTTCTTTAAACATGTAAAAAAAAAGAAAAGAAAGAAGCTTTGACAATGTCCTCAACAGCTCAATAACTTGCAAAGTGCCTTTTCTCCTGTTTATTTGGGTCTTTCAGCCTGTTATCATCAAAATGAAATGTCTTGATGGGGTCAAGACAGACTCGTAATAATTCACTGGCACATTATTTCAGGTTTTTTTTTATCTGTCAATACCAGAATCAAAAGTTTTTAACCAAGGACTTTTTTTTTGCAGTTGGATCTATTGATTAAATGCATTATTTCTGAACACAAACTTCTAGTAGTAGTCGCAGTAATGTGAACTGAATGATAACTGGAAGAAATAAGGCATGAATAAATAGTCAATATGCTGCATGTGTGTGTGTGTGTGTGTTTGTGTTTGTGTCTACTTGTACTTAAGTCTTTGTGAAGACCATTTTGAGCATACACATGACGGAGTAAGGACATTTTGGCCGGTCCTCACTTTTTCTAAGGGCTGTTTGAGGGTTAAGACTTGGTTTTAGGGTTAGAATTGGGTTAAGATTAGGGTAAGGGGATAGGGAATGCATCATGCCAATGATAGAAATACAAAGTTGAGTGTGTGTGTGTGTGTGTGTGTGTGTGTGTGTGTGTGTGTGTGTTTGTGCGTGCGTGCGCGCACGTCTCCATGTTTTCCTACCATATTTGAATTCAGTTCCTGATGTGTGGGGCATCGGGGGGCAGTGGGCGACTGGGAGTAGCTGAGTTCTCGTGCTTGCTGCTGTTGGACCAGTGCGTTGTGCTGAGGACTGGAGGGCGAGGTCTTCTGCAGGAGGTCTGGCAGCATGTAGGCATCGTCTGAACCCACCCGAGAAGTCTGTTCAACACAGTCACACACGCACACATACACAAAGTTGTAAGTAAATGCGATGGAGTAGCTGAAGCCTTGTGGCCGAACAGCCTCGACAGAAATTTGGCCGATCAAGTCACAACCTCTTCGTCCTCATATTTTTTTTAATTATATGATTCAAAAGTTTCTGAAGAGTGACGCTTCTCTATTTTAAATGATCACATTATCCCAATCTACATTATGTAGTGTCGACAGTATGAACACTGCATTCAGCAAGAGACAGGGTAATGTGTGTGTGTGTGGGGGTGTGTGCGAGCGTGTGCGGGGTACCTGGTGGAGATTGTGGTGAGGCTGCAGGACTATACCATCAGGTATTCTTCTGAAGTATTTCCCTTTTCCATTGGACAGACCAGACCTTGACGCACACAGACCAGTCCAGATGTTAAGAGTCTGACTTCAGGTGTTGCATTTATTAGTTATGAACAATATTGATTCATCACGTAGCAATAATAACGAGGCAGACTAACTTCCTCGGTGGATTGGTGGTGGAGCCTTAAGAGAAATAATTGATGTCAAAATTGAAATACTGATCTTTTTAATCTTCACCATGAGCAGACATAATTGCAATGTATCATGGTAATGACACAGTCCGCCTTCGTTTGTGGGAATGTAAAATGTAAACCAGTGACGGATTTAGCCCGTCCCAGTTTGATTTTCAAGGTTTGGATGAACCCGAAATAGATCTCTGGGATTTTAATCCTACATCTTAGTATGCGCTGTATTTTAAACCCGTCAAATTGTGTGGGTTAGCTTAGGTTTAGTGGTCAGCAGAAACCTTTCTGCATATGCGGCAGGATTCTCAGCAGATGTCTGAGTAAGAGTGGGGACTCTTCGCACTAATTCTCCACTGGTTCTAAAGAACTGCTGCGTCTCCTCTTCAGCTTGCAACATATCACGTTTCATAGAAATGACTGCTCAATCCTTTGATGGAATACCAGTTTACAAGAATAAAGTCACCGTCGTGCAGATTAAAAGGATAGACCAGGTGAAGTATACGGTGTACTTACTGTACATCAGGACATTTTTTAACAACACAATAATCACAAGGCAGGTATTACTGACGATGAAGATCTCACCTGCTCCTCTCCTCGTCGTCGCTGCTGCCGACCTCGTCGCTGGAAGAAGAATACTCTGTGGCCTTGTTGAGGCGGCCGAGAGCAGACTTTACACCCTGCATGATGGAGGTGAGGAACAATGTGAGTACATGAGGTGAGGCGAGTCAGAAGATCGAGGAAAAGGCAGAGGAAGAAGAACATTTTTTAAAAAAGGACTTAGTTAAGTGTGGTTTCAGATGGAAAAAGGATAACAGATAACTACGTGTGCGTCAAAAGGTGAGGGGGCGCACTGGAAACACTGCAAGGTTCATTTACAATGAATATAGAAGAGGGGGGTTGTGAAATGTATAGACAGGTGACAAATTACAGGAAAAAAAAACCCTTAATAAATAAGAGGAGAAATATCATGACTGCAGCAAGAGGGGTCATTGTTGGGGCAAGGAAGGCAGGAGCTTCTGTCACTAACACCGTCCAACTGGCCGGTGTTTCAAATGGAAAAGTGACTTCAGTGACATCGACACGCAGATCCATGGGAAAGACGAATCAGTAAAGAGGAAACTGTGGTGATCGGGGTGTCAATTTATTATATAATCATGACGTTTAATGGCGGCGATGCTTGTGATACGTAGCGTGATATGTGAGGGGAAAACAAGAGAGCAACTCTCCCTCATGTTTGAATGTCGATACAGGACGTGTCAGTGGACAATCGCACAGAGAGGCATACTAGTGATTCAGAAAGCTTGAGTCACTGGTCTACAGGGATGTGGAAGAAAAAAGTGATGTGGTCAGATAAATCATCCTCCACCATATTTTCCACAAGTGGGTGAGCTGCATGTGTGGCGTGAATGCTTGACCCCGTGCAGTGTGGGGAATTTCCACACATCGTTGGGATACACTTGTTAAGGGGAAGAGTCACTGTAAAAAGTTGTTCTGAGTGATCACCTTCGTCCTACAAAGAGACATTTCTATCCCGATGGGAGTGGCCTCGTCCACGATGGAACAATCCAAAGGGCACAAGGAGTCACTGAATAGTTAAGTAGTATATAAATGATGTGAATCATATGCCGTGGCCACAAGATCACAACCCAACTGGACACCTATCAGAGATTTTTTCGGCCAACGCCATCATAAAAACAACAGATGAGGGAGTAAAATAGAGGAACGGTGTCCATCCCTCCACTAGAGTCCAGAGATTTGTAGAATCAGCACCAAGACTTACTGAAGCTGCTCTCGCGACACATGGTGGCCCAACACCTTACTGTACTTTGTGACGGAGTGACACTGTACTTTCCTCACAGTGAACCTCTGAAGACTCTGCTCACACATGTCTATTAAGTGTATGAGTTCAGTATACAGGTACCGATTAACCCTGTGCAACGTGAACAGTGTGTTTGGGTCATGGCAGTGATTTACCTGTGTGTACCCGCTGTTAATGTTTTCTTGCGTGTTCCTGTGCTGCTGTAGACGGTGATGAAGAAGAGGGCTCTCGAGCTTGAAGTAACCTAGAAAACACACAGGCACGCACCAACACACACACACACACACACACACATATTAGTAGCAGTTCTGCAGTGAGAAACAGTGTGGTGTTAAGCATAACAGGAAGCAGTAGCTTTGCTAGCCTCTGCATTGGATCATACATTAGATTGCTTTAAAGCCATAAACAGTAAGTGATTGTTGAGCTGTTATGAAGCAGTTGCACTCTGAAATGCAGGTCAAAGCATAACTTTAAAGAACCCCGTGCAGTTTGCATCCCAGGCTGAGATGCCTGTTGACAACACAGTCATTCTAGGACTGCACTTCACCCTTCAGCATCCGGACGGCCGGGTGAACCTCCACCAGGATCATGTTTGTCCACTTAAAGGGGCAGCAAGTGATTTTGGAGAAAGAATGTCTCTCTCTTTGTTGTTGTCGTTGTTGTTGATGATTTTACTGCACTGCCCGGGACGCAAACTAGCAGCCTCGGGTATGTGAGACAGACGTGCTAACCACGAGACCAAAGCCCCTGAGTTGTAGCGGCATTGTGTGGTTTCAGTGCGGTCCCCCCACATCTTTTTATATATAGGGCTGCAATGAAAAAACAGATTTCTTTTTTCAATTCACGTTACAAAAACGTGTATTGGATTAAAATCGCCTAGCTCAGCATTAAAAACAATACTTTACATGCACTAGGCTTCGTGACGTACTTCTGGTTCAAAATGATGCTGCTCGTCTGTTTACCATTACTGTTCACCCACTACTTCGTTCAGAGTCCCACTTTGTTCGGCGTCATTGAAATTTAGATGGCGTACTAAGTTTTCATGGGTTTTCCGACCCATCCCGACCCGAGAGGACGACGGCCGGTAAACAGCGTCTTCTGTGATCACTGAGCCCCTGACGGACAGGGAGCAGCATGTGAGGCTGCAGCACACCTCCACCCCTCTGACCATTGGGGGGCTGGCATGCTCCCCCCACAAGCTCCGCGTGAGACCCATGGAGTTAGCGGATGACGCAGCAGTCATTGGTCAGATCCAGGACGAGTCTGTGTACAGACAGTAGGGGGCGGCGACTCACATCTGGTCGAGCTATCACAGCCTGAAACTAAACGACCCTCAAGACCGAAGAGTTGTGAATAGACCTCTGCCTCCGCTCACCACGATGAGCTTCGAGACACGATAAAACTCTATAGAGGTGAGAGGACTTTGGTGATAGTTCTCTTTGACATATTACAATATTGACTCGAGCAGCTCTAATGTCTTGACTGGTCACTGGTGACCTGATTTTTATAGAGTGTTGTTGCTGCTATTGCATGTTTGTTTTTTTAAATGGGGCAGAATGAAGGAAAAGGTCACTGTTTCTGGCAGTGGCTGAGTGTCAGAAGATAAACACAACATCTTCTTTGTTATTCACTGGGTTATTGTTATATTATGGGCAATAAAGACTAATTTTGACCAGTATGGGGCCAGCATACAACAGATAGATGTTACCAATCCCTCGTCTCCCCACCAACACAATCAATTTGTAAATCATTTATGAATACTAATCCAAAAATATATCTGCTTTCCAACAACAATGCAGTTCAAAGGGGAAAGTGGCTTTTTTGTCAGATGCAGAAAGTGCAGACAAAAGGCTTTTCACCACAGCGAAGCTGTTATGAGTCTCTGGAAGAATCTCTGATCTCTGGCTCCGAAACAAATACGGCCGAGGGGCCAGAAGCCAAACTGAGTGGGCGGCATCAAAAGTTGCTTCCTCTGAACTACACACAGAGGCCAACTTTGCAAGCATATTCTCCCCGGTCTTCCTCTCTTCGCTCTGTCTCTCCCCGTAGCTACAAAAGCAGTTTCCTTACTGCCGAGCACAGAGGACACAGAAAGTGAAGAGCTTTGAAATAGATGAGATTTCTCTTTTCCTCTCTCCAGACACTCAGGTACAGAGGTCAAGCCTATTACTGTGTGCTGTGCGTTCGCACTGCTTTTAGAGCATGTGTACGCAGTGTGTATGACGCCTGTGTACGTGTGTGTTTATGGGGATACCGTCTCGGGTGTGGGGTGCATGCATGTGCACGGGCTCGGCATATTTCGGGGGTGTGTGGGTTGAGCCGGAAACCGGCGAGTTCAAACAACGGACCGCGCGTGTGTAAGAAAAAGAAGTCAGAGCGATACGTAACTACAGCAGTCGACAGCACTGGTCATATCGCTCAACAGCAAAACAAACGAGCCAACTTATCAGCACGAAAATAACATTTACAATATTACTATTTGGTAGAAAATAAGGCTATGTACAATATGGAAAGGCTACAAAAAACAAGTATAAATTGAGAGTTTAAGTCTGATGTCAAGATAATGTTGTTTCTCATTCTTGTCATGTTGGAACCTAAACAGAGACATTAGTCTCTAATCCAGAGAGCAAGCTCATTCAAAGCGTAGTCGGGAAACCACCAGAGATGACAACAGAAGAACCCACCTGGTCTCTGTGGGTTTGTGTTTGTGTTTGCTCTCCACACAGCAGAAAACAGCGTGCGGCCGCGCTTTAAAAAGCTGCCGAGCTAAGGATTGCACAGACCTGGGTGGTTGCAGCTGGTGGGGGAGACTCCGTGAGGCACAGGGCGTCCACTTTTATCTGCTGCAGACACTGGACCGCCACTAGATGGAGAGAGACACACACACACAGAATGGAATAGGTGGAGCGAAAAAAGAAGAGGTATAATTAGGGAGGTGAATTGTGATCAAGGGTTTCTATATGTTCAAATGAATGATATTCCTTCAGGCTGCCACTGCACAAAGACACAATTTCGTCACCGTTAGTTTCGTCTAATCAAAAGTACTCATCTAAGCTGAACTGCTTGGATTCACCCATGTCCGATTGTTCTCCCATGGTATATGCCAGTGCACATATAGGCACATGAAATTTTACAATAACAAAGATTACACATACTAATGTTATTTGGGGCATAAACAGATGCATTATATATATATATCTCAATGTTGCTAAGCTATGCCTATTTGTAGCTTTCTGCTACCAGCTCAGCCGATGCTCAGTTCGAATTAGATAGTGAGGTTTTGCCAAAGTAGAGGAAGCACCTTGCCGTTATAGCACATAAGTATGTAAAACAGAGCGTGTGAGATTATGGAAATTGTGTTTTATTAGCAGACCAGCTGGTAGAAGATGTAAAAGAGTGTAAAGACGTTTATATTTAATACACTGACATATCAAGGCTCAACAATGCTGGTGTGAAACCAATTACTCTCAAACTTCAATAAAAGCTGTATCTCTTTTCTATATTGTTCATTTACACAGTGTATTAACATACGGTGTCATATAACTGAAACTGTTCAGTCCAAAAACAATCTAAGGTTGCTAGGAAGCTCTGCAGAGCTGGAGGAAACTGCATGGCTGCGTTATAACTTCACAATGTTCATTTATAAATATTGATAAGGGAAGCTTAAAAGGTGACATATTAGGCAAAAATCTCTTTTTCAGTGTTTGTGCACATAAATGTGTGAATTTGTGGAGCCTGCTGGCCCACAAACTGTGAAAAAAGATCACCCTGAGCTGGCTAATCCCTACAGCCTGGCTCTGAACAACTGGTTCAGATTTCTCTCCCACTGTGATGTCACAGTTGGACTCTTTTGGGGTAACCCCGCCTCTAATCCCAGAATCTCCACTTCTCTGGTGAAGGGGCGTGACATTTCCTACACATTTTGAAAGCGGTTGATCAATCACAACAGACTGGGCCAGCTGGCCAATCAGAGCAGACTGGAGTTTATCGGGAGGGAGGGGCTAAAAGAAATTCAGGCGTTTTAGACAGAGGGTGAAAAGAGGAGCTGCAGGAATGGACAGAATGAGAACACTTTTTTACATGCCTTTTCTGAACAATAGAGCATGTAAACCCTTCAACTGGTTTACAAGCTCAACATTAGTGTTGTTTACCTTCATTAAAATCACAGGTCCCATGTGTAAGGTTTGTGTGTGCAGTGTGAATGCAGCGTGGCAGTGCCGTACCTTGAAGCGGCCCTCTTGTGTCCCATCACCAGCTCTCTACAGTAAAACTTGGAGGTAGTGCGTTCTGGGACCTGGACCGTGAGACAGAGGGCAGGAGAACAGTCAGTCTATCAGACTTCATAAAAACACAATGAATTAACAAAGACGGCAACCTCCCGGTGGTCCTCGTTGCTTGCTTTTTAAAAACTTTTCATAGGTTCGAAAGAGCTCTTTTACGAGGATTTCACGTTTAGCCCCAACAGGGACTCGGCTAATTAGAGGGAGATTTCTGCAGTTATGATGTGGACAACAACTTCAGCAGTGCCTGAGAAGCTGTGGAGCGAAGTGCAGTAAAATCTTTAATTACTCATTGGGAAATATTTATTACCAGGAATCTAATGAGACCACTGGGCTTCCTCTAAAGCGTGTCCAAATCCTACACATGGTGTGGAAACATCATCTGAGTCAGGGATATTTTTCTCAGCCTTTTTCAAACAGCGTTGCAATCGTGACATGACGAGAGCTGCATTGTGAAATCAACACAATTCAGTCTATGGAAGTGTTGCAAAAGATGGTGGTTGGTTCTTTCATTAAAAAAAGAATAGGACTTTTCAACATTCGATTCTCCTCAAACTCTTCTGGTTCTACCAACCAGCTGGTGAACTTTCAACCTCTCATCTCCTGGGTCACATGACCCAGTTACAGAGAGGAAGGCACACCCAGCAGAGCAGGAAGAGAGCTGTGAGAATAGCCATCAATTACTGACGGGTTGCCCACATCCTGCATCTGGCTCCCCTGAACACACACACACACACACACACACACACACTTAACTCAGTGCCTGTTGTTTCCTATCTATTACTGCGCCACGCGCATGAAAATCGAGATCCGAAAAATCCGTGCTTGGAGAGAATAACAAAAGTTGGGGTTCGTGTGGATTTCGTATCATCAAATCAATCAGAGAAAAGCTCGACCCCGAGAATATTCAGTTGATTTCAGACAGCTGTTAAAAATCCTAAAATGCAATTCTCTTTGTGCTGTAAGCCTCCCAAAAGTTGTCAAGGCCGCTCCAGCCTCCTGTAGCGGCTCCAGTCACCAAAGTGAGGTCACAGGAGAGAGTAGTGAGTCATTAACTGCTCTATCGACTCCACATGGTCTCCTCGTAGCTCAGCAACATAACGTAGGAAACTGACAGCTTCATTGGGCCCCCTCCCCTCTCTGTAGTAGTTATTAGTTGTTCTATCAACTCCATATGGTAAGTACACCTAACAGAATATTCCCTAATTTCACTTAGTAAAACACCTAGCAGGGGAGAAGGCGATGTCACGTTGCCGGAGAAGAGGTGGATGACATGTTTTGGAAAATGCAAGGTGGGTTTAGCACAAAGGTGGTTTTAGTTAGAGGCACTTCATAACACGCCTTAAGGTAAAACACAACCCCGCTCCTTCCAGAAACAGAAACAGAAACAGCCCACAACACAAACAGTATGCCAACCCCGTGATGTGTGCACTACTTCCTTGGTTTGGTATGACCTGAATACAGGATGCTTACACACAAAAACACTCACAAGCACATTTTGCCAACCTCATGCGATGCAGCCTACATCCTGTGCCTGACATGGCAATAACAAGGCCCACTTTCAGGAAAGCAAAAATACACCTGAGTTTAATTTATGTCTTTTCACGTTCATTTATGTCAGTCGTCAAACCTGCCGGCCCTTAACCCTTGATGTGTCACTCGGGGTCTAAAAGGACAGTCGTTACTCACTTTCGGTGGAGCGTCACCCGAGTCCCAGAAGACGTCATCAGTGAAGGACATGGGGGAAAATGGCGACAGCGGGGAAAGGGCCATGTCTGACATGGAGCTGCTGTGAGGGGCGTCTCGACTGGAGCGCAGATTGGCATTCTGGGAGATAAAAAAAAAAAGTTCACCTATGCTTATTGCATTTTTTTCATTGGTTCAAGTTGAACCTAAGATGTTTTTGAGCGGTAGAAGTAAAAAAGGAGAATGTTTCTTTTTTTAAAATATGTGTGTGTGTTTAAAGTGCTAAATTTAGTATACCTGGCTGAGGTGAGCTCTCTGCATGGCGGGGGTACAGGGACTAGAGCTGCTCCCAGAGCCCAGCCTCGAGTGCATCTGGCTGGGAAGACCAGCCGCCAGAAGCAGCCTGGCCAAGTTTGAATCCTGGAAGTCCATCTACAAAAGAAACACGTTTGAGGCTGACTGTGCGTGTGTGTGCGTGTGCGTGTGCGTGTGTGTGCGTGTGTGTGTGTGCGCGTGTTAATATCATCATCAACCTTACTCTAGACCCATGTAGAACCTTTTGTTACGAGGTGTGCATGAAACTGCGACGATTAACGTGATCCAGCCATGACACATCATCTTTGGAAGCCTGTTAATGGCTGATTAAATGCTTTTCGGGGGGCACTGTGGGTAGACATGACTGCACTCCTTATTTTAACCACCCTTTGCAGTCCCTGCAGTGTGCAGTTAAGAAACACACTTTTTAAACGTTTTTTAATGGTCACGAAAACGTCCAACTTCCAATAGTCCAACTCTTCACAGGACTGTTTGGACTCCAATGTCAGAGTTTGAGAATTCTCCATAGAGTGCCACTTGACAGTCAGTGTCAAAAGTCTCGAAAAATGGAATGAAAAAAAGAAAATCCTGATTTAGCTTTTTTTGTTTCAAAAACAAAACAAAACAACAGTTGACAGTGTAGGACAGCTTTTCTCGAAAGAACACCTTGGGTCTGTTTCCTGTTCATGTTCCTTATGTGGTTTAGCTACTGTTCTAAGAATAGATGGTGTGAAACAATTGCTGTCATCCTACACAGTCAGCACACGTTATCACGCATTTACATGGAGACAAAAAAAAATTAAAAATAAATCATCACACCTTCATACCCAAGGTTAAATATTTCACCTGAGAGTAGTCAGACATAAACTGACGTAATGTTTTAAACCGGCGAGCCAGACCAGTGCAAGACTCTGCCGTCACTTGTTCCTTGGGTAACTTTTTTTTACATTGTCTGCCAAACATTTTGCTTGCTTTCTCTTGGCTTTTGTGACCTTTTAGGTGAAAGGGGTCTGTCAGCTGAGATATGGATGGCGTGGAGTGGACAGCCCATGTAAGAAAAGAAGAATCAGGGGGACCAAAGAGGAACATGACACAATAAAGGTGACAGAAAAAAGGAAACATGGTCCAAAAGGGACAGACAGAGTGAGAAAAGTGGGATGTAGAGGTGCTAACGGGTGGTAGATGGCTGGGGGAGGCAGGGTTTTACCGCTGAGCGCTGGCTGTTTGCAGGGTGGCTGGGCGAGGAGGAAGCAGCGGCAGCAGCAGTGGCAGCAGCGGCAGCGACAGCTGTGCTCCCACTTTTAGCTGTTAGTTTCTGGACAGCCGCCACAGGCTTTTCCCTCTGCCTCTGCCTCTCTCTCTCCCTCTCCCGCTCCCTGTGTCTGTGGTCGTGCTGCAGCGACAGGAGCTGGGTCTGGTCCTTGGGCAGGGTGCGGTGTGAACGCCTGGCCGCCGAGGGCTGCTGATGCTGATACTGATGCTGATGCTGATGCTGATGCTGATGCTGATGCTGATGCTGGGCCAGGGCTGGGGGCTTGGACGGCGGCTCAAGCTGATGCTGGGACTTACTCTGAAGCAGCTGGTTCGGAGCCGCGGCTCTCTAGGTAGCACACACGAAAAGCACATAAAGGGACGAACAGAGCATGGGAGTGCCGATGTTTAAAAAAAAGGGATATATGTGTATATTTCATCGTGAAGTAAAAACGTACAGTGTTTACAACCTATTTAAGATATTTAAGAGTGAACCTCAAGACCTGTCACTGTAAAGCCAAGCATGTAAGGCCTAAAATCTGAACTCACACAAGAGATTTGATTAGTCTTCAACTTTAGACAAGTCCAGGATTTTTCATTCACTTATGATGAAATTGTTGTCATACGAGATTGTGCACAATCCTGCTATTTTTATGTAAACAAATAGACGACACAATGTCCCATTTATAAAACACTCATCTGATTTCAATGCCTCTTGCCAAGATTAACTCAATCTTCATGATTAGATTGAGATCTAAATTGTCCTCATTTTTTTTTTAGCTGAATGACACTATTCTCAAATGACATACTTGGCATACTTAAGATTGCAATTTTGGTACGGTAAATGGATAATATTGTCTAATCTAATTTTACTTGGGAAGGGAAAAAAAGATCACCTCGGATAAAAATCACATGGAATAAATGACTGTGATATTTCAGCGTCCTATGAGTCAAGATGTTCTCGTTAAGAATCAACAGGCAGCAATAAACTGAGCTGATACTTAAACGCTGTGCAGACACGAGAAGTGGATATTGGTGAAATGTAAATCAGCAAAATGGCTACTCCCAGGTTCTGTTTGAATTCTGAAGACAAACCATGGTTGTTGCATGAAAACCCTCATAAAGCATAAACTGCATCATCAAACTTGTTAAGCCACACATTGAAGGACAAATAAAAGCACACACAGTAAGACAGAAGCTGTTCTGTGTAAAATAGAGCAACATGTGAAAAAAAAAATCAGCAAATTGCAGTCAGGCAAGCAGCTGGCTCTAAAATCCGTCATAAAATTAGCTGAATTTGTGCAGATCAGGACCTCGACTGAACTCCAGCTGGGTCCAAACCGCACAGACACACACATGAAAACGAATGAAAGACATATATTTATATGCAGGAGTCTGTACTGCAGTGTGTAGGACACAGGCGAGCAGCAGAGAACAAACTGTGGGAAGCGATGTGCCCCCCCGACGTGATCGCGTCTGCCACTTGACAACTGGCTGAGGTAAGTTTCATGTGAATGAAAACCACCCAAGGTTTAATGCTGTTTGCCTGAGAACGAGCGGACAATGCAGGACTCACACAGAAGTGAAATACTCAACATTCCGTCCACCGGCCATTGTAACGCACATCGGCTTGTTCGCTGCCTCAGAACGAAGTCTATTTTCACAGCAATATTAGGAAAACAATTCCTGCCAGCCATCGGCAATTTACCATCCGAGTCACCACTGAGGTGGTGACTTGAACGTGAACCGAGCCTCGTTGCTCTATTTGGTGACTTACATGGTGATTGAGAAGGAAAAACACAGTGAAAGATGAAATAAATAGAAAGAGACAGGCTATTACCCAAATTAGTGTCATCTTTAATCAGGGCTGCTTCGTCAGTCGAATCGAGCGAAGCTTTGATGAACTGCCAGATGTTTGAACAGGGGTTTGGCAGGCGTTCAGTGCGACAGCATCGTTCACACAATATAGTAAATACACCAAGTTATCCCACCAAGTTAATGTGTGCTAGCTATGATAACGACGGATCGGAAAAGTGCAACACCATCACACAGGCCGGATGTGTTATCGTGTTGGGTCGCTCTCTCAGGGTCCAGGTCTGCAGCTCGTAACCAAGCGGACAGGACGACGGGATGAAGTGAAATAATTTCTCCCCATCTTTATCTTCACGTGCGCTTAAAATATTCAATTTCTATTAGAGACCGACCGATATGGATTTTTGGGGGCCTATGCAGATATTTATTTTAAGGAGTACAAGATTTCAGATACGACACATTGGCCGATATATGTATTTGTCTGTCAATGATTCCGAAGACTTCCTCAGCAAACCTTTATGACAAAGTAATGTAATTTAGGCTTGATAGTTCAGTTTAGCCATGAACTTGATCAGAAATAACTAAATACAAAGAAAACGCAAATACAACCAAATACTTAGAACATAAATGTAAACATAAATAGGCTCTTAACATCTAGCCGATACCCATATGTCTGTGAAAGGCTAATATCGGCTAATAACCGATATATTGGTTGGGCTCTCATTTCTATTTCATGGATTGTCGTGTGACACCACACTGACCTTGAAGCTGCTAAACCATAATGTACATACAAATACATCTTGGATAGCAGTTGTGATGAAAATGTAGAGCCCATAGAGGAACCTGAATGAAGACAAATTTCTCTAATGGCAGTGCCAATGGAGGGACTTCCTTAATGTACCGTGTGTTGACAATCGAAACAGATAATATGTCAAAACAGGCATGAACAACCTTAAGAAAGTGCAACTTAAAAGTTTTTGTTGCTCAGTCCAACTCACCAAGATACTGTATTTGCATGTACTGCAAAAACACCAAACACAGAACACACAAAAATATATCCATGTATCCATCTCCATATCTGTGTCTTTAATTTACAACTCTACAGTCTATCAAGCAAAAGGCAAGAGGTGCTCTCATTATACCACAGAATCATCAGCAGGCAGGAGAAACAGTGTAAGTGTTAAAAAAAGAGAGACATGTTTGGTGTTTTTACGTCTGAAGCCCCCACTGAGATCAGATAGTAACACTTTGGAGGGGGGAAAAAAACGAGGGATGCGTTGAACGAGAGACTCTAGAAATGAAAGCGGTGCCACGCTGTGAACAACGGAGGGAGGGACGATGAGAGGAGACGAGTGAGGAAGGGATGGAGATGGCATGCTGGGAAGCCGCGGAGACGGAAGAGGAGAGGGGGAGCGAAGGAGAGCGAAAGGCTTTGAAACAAAAGTGAAGGGCACGCTGTGATAAGCATTGGCCTAAAAGCTTTTCAAAATCTGACAACTCCAGGTACAGTGCAGTGGGCTCCACTGATGTCTCTCTGAATCCCTAATGGAATCCCGCACAGACGCTGCATTCAAAACTCTGATCTTTTACCATCTCCTTGATTGAGAACTTCACAATGAAGAACTTCCCCGGTCCCACAGGTGAATTAGGCCATTTGTTTTTTCCCTTTGTGTTCTCTTCCTTTCTCCTTTCCAGTGTCTTATAATCCTTCTCTTTAACTCACGCACTTCAGTTTCAAGAAATTATCTCATAAAAGTAGGAGCATTGCTACTTTAGAAGTGAGCAAAATATTTCCCTCCAACAACCCATTCATCATTTTGATCAGTAAAATGTCAGAAAACACAGAAGAAGCGCCCATCACAAAGTCTGTCGACGTCCAACAGGCTAAAAAAAACAAAATACCTGTCCTACCACACAAGGCAAACTGGAAGACGGAGGAAGAGGAAGTTTGGCTTGAAAAAAATAACTGTTTATCATGAACCGACCAACCGTTTCAGAGTGTTTTCACAGAAACAATGGAACAGGGAGATAGGGAAAAACACAAACACTGGCGGAAAAAATTCTTGGAAAATCCTGGAAAACAAAGGAAGAAAGAGAGAAAGACAAGTGAAAAGACGTAGAGTGACGGTTTGTTACCTGCTCTGCTGTGAAGTCCAGAGGCCTTACTGACACGTCGGCACTGCCCTTTCTGCTCGCCTGCTCCTGTTTAGGAGACACACAAGCACACAATTAAACTATCTGGAAGAATAATCCGTGACTTTGATTACTTTTTTATTGAACAAATACATCTCATCTTAATTCAAACCTGTTTCATGTTATTGTATATTCTTGCTAAGTCCTGGCGAGGACGGAGGAGGACACAATCCACGCAGACACGTAGACTCCCGCACAGGCTAACTTTGATTAGGGTACACTAAGGTCCTGAGCGCAAAGTCTGAGAGGTGGGAGCTAAAATATTCAGAGAGTGCAGGATGGCATGGAGCTTTTAGCTAGCGCCCTCAACTCTAAATATTTCATTATGACCTCTTTTGAAATTTCTTCTGGAAAATCCTTCAATGTCCCAATTAATCCAAACTGGACATATCCTTTTTAATCGACAATGTTTAATTGAACCAATTGAACCAATTTAATTGAATTGCACCATTGCCTTTAAATTGTGTTTATTCAGCTTGGATCTGGGGGCTCATATTCAACAGTGCTTAAGCTGAAACAGCAGCACGACTGGATTCGTTATCAGAGTTGATTTGATTACAAATTGAATTGCCCTCTGAGGAAATACAGTAATAACCCAGAATTGAAAAAGAATACTAGTGAATGTGTAGGACATCCAGTGACTGTCAAAGTTGCACAGTGAGTTTCCCAGAAACAATCAACCCAAGAGACGCTTAGACTGATCCCTTAGACTCCTTATCAGTGAGCATTTTGTTTTAATATGTATATTTCAAGGTTTTCTTTTTCAATAGCTCACTAGTTTATGGATTGATTGACATCAAGACAACTCTCATGTGTCTGTAACATCCTCTCACAGCTTTCACAGCGGTTGCTTTGTGAAAAGGCCTTACCAAATCCCTTAGCATCCTTATCAGTGAGCATTTTGCTTTAATATGCATAATTCAAAATGGCCAAAAGGTATGAGGCCATTCAACGTAGTGGAAAATGAAAGCAGAACTGAAGTGACAATAACATTCATTACAAGACGACTACATAAAACATTTCTAAATGCAAGTCAAATAAAAGGTCATTATTCCAGCCATATATTTTGTCATTTAAGTTTTCTGAAAAAATAGTTTTAAAATCTCTTCTCGTTCTTGTGAACCCAATATCGTGTATGGTCTCGTCTCGTGAGCTGAGTGTATCGTCACACCCCTAGTTCCTACGGTATAAAGTATTAATTTGAGGATAAAAATAGGAAGATATTAAGAGTGGAAATTTTATCATTTGACTAGTAATAGCCAGTAAACCGTTTTAGTTGTATGACTGTAAAAACAGAGCAAAGAAAAAAATGCAAACCAAGCAAAAAACAACCCCCTCACTATAAAACTACGCACAAGCTGTGCAGGTTAACAGTCACACACCATCCATCTTTTTCTATTCTCACTTATCCCGTTGAGGGTCATGGGGGACTGGAGCCTATCCCAGCATGCATTGAGACAGGCTAGACCGTAGACATGTTTCCAGTTTATCAAAAGGAAGTCACACTACTGCTCTCTCAAATGGTAACGAAGTGGTTAAAGGAATGTTTTTTGTTGAATATAGTAACAGGGTTGTGAAACTGCACCTTGATCATCTTCTTTCCCCATCCAGTGTGGAGATTCAACCTCACTGTCACTTGCCCACTTCTGTAATCCTTGAGCCACCAAACTCTCGCCAAATCAATCACTGTGTGAACTGATTGGAACCAATCAGTGTCAGAACCCGCACCCGCGGGCGAGCTCTTCATCTGACAAAATACAAGGCGTCACATCGCACACCCACTGAACCCGTCGCATGGTTAAATGCAAATAAATTAAAACTTAATGAAGCGTCAGATAGATCCATTAAACCAAGTTTGAACTTAACGAGTTCGGGGCAATCGGCGCCGTCAGAATCGAACGCGTACAGATACGGGCCGCACACACGTGAGCACACCTAATGGGCATATAATATAACCAGACAGCTATTAATAGCATTTAAATGCAGTGTCTTCTACATGAAGAAATCACAGCCACTAACCTGCTTTGCGGTGCTAATGTACAGCTATTGAAGCTCACCAGTGTGTGGGACGGATTCATCAAGCATGTGTTGAAATGAATGACTGCAGAATGAATCTGCGACACCAGAGGGCCGGGTGTCTTTCTTTGAAATGACTGGAATTGGCAGACACTTCAACTCGTCTAAACATACTTTGTCAAAAGTTACTCTACTACTCTAACTTTACAACTATTACAAAATGGGGATATTTTTTTTGATGTCCCATGTAGATTTGTGTGATGTACAAAATTATGTTTTAATAATTTATAAAAATTGATAGTAACTTCTTTTAAGTCTAAAATTTAGAACAGAAACTGTGGAACATAAGCACAACAAAGGATTTTTTCCGAAACATATTCAACCCCGAGCTAATGTAGAAAAGTCTTTGAAAGTGCTGTGAAATGGTAATTTCTTTTCTACGTGGACCTCTTCTTTTATATATATTTAAATTCCTTTAAATAACGTTACTCACGGAGCACCTGCATAAAGAAAGACGTGTTTGATGTAAACTTCCATTTTAAATGAAAAGAGAAGAAAGATCCCGTCAGCGCAGTTTTGCTACAAAGGTCAGATTCTAAGACACAAACACAGGCCTCCAATCATTAATCCATGGCAAACTGTTTCAGTTCAACTGAGAGCTGCACGGGTCAATATCTGTCTGTGAACAATGGGTGAGCAATGAGCGTCTTTTGGCAACATTGTTCTGGTTGTACAGCCTGCGACTTAACAAGTTGTTTCACTCTGGCTCACTCCCTTAATCAGCATCATTTCCATCACAGGGGATATTCTGTTTCTGGAGAAAGTTTCTAAGAAACACACTAATAGTGGGTTAGATTGCCTACCCAGCACCGCACAGCAGACAGACAAAGTAAGAAGCTGTGGCTGATAAACAAAGGAGCATTTAACAGCCGAGGAACCAGATATTTTCATCAGGACATGTTAATGATCAGAAACATTAATGTGTAACTATGCTGCGTGTCTACTGGATGTGAAAATAGGCAACTTGTTGTAATAACCCCTGAAAAATCAATTAAGGCAGGTTTGAGCAAACGAAAAAGAATAGGTTTTTCTAAACAATCAGTGGTTTGGGGCGTAAAAACTTCACAAGGAAACTCTGCAGTTTGCGGTATTTGACCATTTTTTGTACATTACATGTAGGACCAATAACATTCCTAATATATGATCAGGTAAATTATATATCTTTATGAAGAAGACAACTGGAGATTCTGAATAACGGTGGTAGAAAAATGTAAAGAGATCACCAAAGTCCACAAGATTTGTCTCCACTGGACTGAAGTGCCGGACCAACTGACCCACAGACCAATTAGCAGCACTAGTTCCCGAGCGTCTTCACTAGTGTAGCCAAAAATACAGACAAAGTTCTGACTGTCTTTTTTATTTCCAATAACGCTAAAGAAAGCAGAATTTATTACATAAAAACCTCCAAAGGTTAGGATCAGCGCATTTCCAAGTCATCACTAGTCGTGACCAATACAAAGTAAGAAGCTCATCCTTACCGGCCTCCTGTCGCTCCTCCTGTTCCTCTCATCCAGTAAGATCCTATTGTCATGGAGATCAGACTCCTCCCCGAGCAAGATTTCCTGAAGCTCCGCCCACTGGAAGGCGCAGTCCGTCAGCTGCTGCCTCTGCTGCGGGCAGAAAAAAAAAATCTCAAAACAGTAATCAAGACAAAATCATTGACATTAACATGATCTATATTAAAGGGATTAGGGGGCAGACCTAAAAAATGTAACATAAATTGAGCCTTCAGATTATCAAGATTACACATGGTTGCAAAGGTTGCCGTTGGTTTCAAAGGTTGAGGCTGTTGTCAGATTAGTTAGAGTGGGCCGAGGAAGAATGTGACACCTAAGTAAAGATGTAATTCATAAAAGCTTTCTGAAAATGTCTTATTTCCAGCAGCGCTCTTGTCTTCTGATTGACCTGTAAGCGCTGAGTGAAAACAGTGTGTGTGTGTGTGTGTATGTGTGTGTGTGTGTGTGTGTGTGTGTGTGTGTGTGTGTGAGCACTACTTACATCCTCTAACTTTTGCCGTTGCTCATGTTGCTGTTGGATCCTTTTCTGTCTGTCTGCCACTAACTGCAGCTTGTATCGTTCCTGCTCCGCCAGCTGCTGCCTGTGCTGCTGTAACGCCTGGACATGAAGTAATACGTGATCGTAGACGATAGAATATTTAAATAATTATACAGAAGGCTTCTTCTTTTTTTTCTACACTCTTTGAGTCAAGACTAACTGAGTGCTGTTTGACTTTTATTCCAGGGTCAAACAGAAAGCTGTTCTAACTGTGATACGACGCACTCATACCATAAACTTTAACAAGACCAACGGCTAATTGTGGACGGCTGTGGCTCAGGAGGTCGAGCGACGTGAGCGTTCGTTAAGATTAAAAATAGAGCATATAAATGCAGCCCAGCTACCGTTTAATCACAGAGAGCCAAACAAGATCAGAGCTCTGAACAGATATTTTGGCTTTCGCTTGACTTTCCCAACCCGTTTGATCGTTGATTCTCACTTGAATTGATTTGTAAATTGAGAAAGAACTGTAACTACCACTATTGCCAACACCAAAAATATTAATAATTAGGTCGACAACTAAAGAGTTCTTTTCTTTATCAATAAATTATTTCCTCAATTAGTGAAGTGACAAATTCTTCATGTTTTCTTACAAGTCTTCAACTAGTCACATTTGAGAAGGTGCAACAAGTGAAATGATCCAGGTTGTTACAGATGATTTGATTAAAGGTACAAGTGAGCAGTGATGGCATTTTTTACTGAATGTTAAAACAATCTGAAGGAATGTGTGTAAGGTTGCGAATGAACTGGAAACCTACCTGTTGTCTTTGTTGACCAGCACTTCCCTCGTGGCCGCCCTCTCTGCCTCCTTCGCGGTCTTCCGTCTGCAAACGGAGAAACTCCCGTCTCAACGTCCACTCACCAGGAACATTCACTATGGAGCTGAGAGAGGGAGAGAGAGAGCGAGAGAGAGAGATGGTGTGAAGATACGGAGATTGCTATGAAGCGAGAGAAAACAGGCACAGCTACACAAATGCACACTTAAAGCTCATCCTAGCAGAAAGTGCCCAGTTCCTAGTGCCATCTGCTGTTTGATGTCCCGGGACAGTAACAGTGAGACAAGTGCATCTGTCTGTTTCCATAAAAAGCACACGCGTTTCCCCAAGAGTAATTCATTAGCAGTGAATTTACTGAGCGCCTAAACAGGGGGCGGACGTTCATGGTGACATGAATGTCAATGTACCTATGAGCAAAACACTCATAATGACAGCGATGATACATTTTTCAAAAATCAAACTCCAGAGATCCATTTGCATGTTCACCTGGATTCATCGACCGTACATGTCCTGGCACCACGTCGCTGAATCCGTCAATCTGAAGGGGGGTTCATTAAATTATCATCTCTTTCCGCAAATGGAAATATGCACCAGCTGCCGTGGTGGTTCTAAATTATTTCTCTGCACAGTCGGGCAGACTTTCATAAACCACCCTCTGATCCTCGACAACATTTGTCCCGTGGCCTCTGGTGGTGGAATGGTTCGAGGTGCAGACCACATACATTCACATCAACGTCCACCGTTCCATTCCCAGCCAGTGGACCCTTGTTTACAGGTCATACGCCTCTCGCTTTGCCCTTGTTTCCTGTCTGTGTCCGACCATAAACGGTCAAATAATGTCCACGTGCGAAAACAAAAAAAAGCCTAGTGTGAAAAGGCCTTTACCTGGGTTCTCCTTCCTCCTCTGTTACCTCGTCGTCCTCTTCTTCACTGCCACTGTACTCATACTCTGGACCCTCTGAATATGAGAGAGAGAGAGAGAGGGAGTCAGAGAGAGAGACACACAGAGACAGAGAAAGAGAGATAGAGAGAGAAAGACAGAAAGACAAAATAGAAGCAATTTATTAAGTTAACAAAAACATTTTTATACATATATTTCCTAGTATGGATGTGTGGTAATGGGAACATGGTCATTTGCTGCCACTTTAAAAAACAAAAAAGAAAAACTATATATATACACAGTATATATCAGACATGATTAGTTGATTAACCATTTGTAATTGAAATTAATTATTTAACTTAATCTATTTGAAATGGATATGGATTTATCAGGGTAAAAAAAGTTATAAAGTTAAGCAATGACAACATGTCACATTGGGCACTTGGAACTTGTATGATGTTAATTGATTTGATTCATTGATTGTTTGTGAAAAATATTTTTGTCAATCGCAGCTCTTATAGCTTCACCACAGCGGTTCTACACATGTGAACATGTAACAGGGAACATGTAACACCAGCTGCATAGCACTAGTGGAATGTGCCCCCATTTTAACTCCGGCGTCCCACTTTCACACGGAGCTGCATGTCTGCATGTGAGGCTGGCGGCCCGCAGTCAAATGATGCATTCGGTGTTGTCAGAGCACTGAGGTCTGGTTTATGGGCGGCGCTTCGGGTGAACACTTCTGATGTGTAAGCACTGCTGTGGGCATTCTTCCCCCGGGGCTCTCTCCGAACCAGCCACCGTTTCATTATAAATTCCTCCACGCCCGCCGCCTTGCTTCGACATCGTCTAGCGGCAGTAGCAATTTTGTCATTATCGAAGCCGCACAAAAGTATAATGTGGGCGAACCCGGGGCAAAAAGAATGTAAATCAGAGTCTCGTTTGGCAGAGCAGACATATGGTACGGAGCAGTTACACTGGAGCACGGCTTCAGAAACAGCACTGCTGAGTCATCCCTCCATCCCGACCCAAACTCGTTCACTTTCCACACACTGTACACCTCGGGGAGCGGGAGCCAGAGCACATAACTGTCCAGACTCGGGGGTCAGGACGATGGGCCCGGTCCAGCATATGGTGTCAAAGTAGCTCGGGTTTACTCGAACACTTCCTCGACACGGCATACGTTGCCATTAACACGCTTCAAAGGTAACACAGTACACGTGTGTTTGCTCAAAGGCAGAAAGAAGCACTAATAGTCTTGCAGTGGAAGGGAGGAAAATCTCTGCTCTGTTGCTGTGATGTCACATTCAACAAGTTTTGGCTAACGTTCTGTCTATTCTGGGCCAAACTCGCAGGAGGCGAGTGCATTTGGAGGGTTAATGCCAACTTTTGACTGAGAAGAGGGATTTTTTTTTTTGTCGGCCTGTCTGTTTGTTGGTGAGCGCGCGTGTGATTCCTCTTCCAAAGCAAAGACCATCTTTGTCCACACTACTCTTGGCATTGCTGGACATGACATCCTTTTTGCATCATGTCTGGAGCACTGAAATATTTTTTTCCTCTTTTTTTTTCTTTGCAGTAGGGAATTTTTCCCACATGAACTTGAGACTACCAGCATTTCATTACTGTGGAGGGGCGCGCACACACACACACACACACACACACACACACACACACACACACAGACACACACAGACACACACACACACACACACACACACACACGTATACATTAAACACATCGTATACACATACACACACAACGTATGCAGCATGCAGAAAGTCTAACAGTCATTAGTGTGTTTTTATAAGTTAACAGAAGATTAGAACCAGATGGCCGTTCTGTTTCCTCCTTCATTCCCCTCAGCTACTCTCTCTCTCTCTCTGTCTGTCTCTGTCTGTCTGTCTGTCTGTCTGTTGTTAACGTCTGTCTCCCACTTTGCCAAAATGAAGATGAACATACATAAAGACAATACAGGGCTTCATAAATATCTCACTGTTTGACTGCACATATGGGCATCGCACATTCAGCACATACGAGTCATCCGCGGCCGAATGAATCTTTAGAACAGAATGAAGATAAAATATTCTCAGACTGCACGCCTCTCTGCCTTCCTCCCTCCCTCTCCATATTCCTGATTTGCCGCATTTTTTTGTCTCTCTTTCCTCTCTCCGCCCTCTTTTATTCCTGCGTCTCCTGTGTAGCACATTGCACGAGTGAGCGTAGAAAAGGAAGAAGGAAAAACGAGGAGAGGTCGGCTATGAACAAGCCTTTTGGGCCCCGAGCCCACGTTCTCCCACTCTCACTCTCTTGTACATTTCGTCTGGCCGTCTTACCGTCACCCTTCCTCACTTTCTCTCCACATTCAGCTCCATTAAAATACCTGACATGACTAGAACAGTTGAAAATTCAAATCCAAAAGCTTTATCGGCACAGGGGGGAAACCTGTTGTCTAGCTGGAACAAGTGTATTTTTTGAGATGCAACTTCATGCATTTATCCAAACATCTCAGTCACTATATTATATCTATTTTTGGTTTAGCTGCTGTGCAGTAAGAGTGGACAGGTTTAGGAGTTAAAACGTGTAGATTTACTATTTATTGACAGTGTAATATATGAAACATTTCCCTGAACAACCTGCTATAAATTAGCAGTGATGCGGTGTTTGTGACAGCCTGAGCAGAGCGGCTGCTGTGCCACGAGTGCAGCTGGTCCACTGTCTCAGCTCAAGTGTGTTGGTGGTTCTTATTCCTACACGAGTGGCCTGAAACGCGCCTCACTCAGGGAGTTTGTGTGACATAATGCAAAATCGACTTGGTGAAGTGGCCTATTCATAACACTTCTTCATGTAACATTAGTTATACAATTCATCAGTTCTTTTCTGAGAATCAGCTCTTTAAAAACTTAATAATTCTAACTACGTGGGTCAGAGATGGTGACTCCAGAATAGGAAATCTCTGCCTTTTCTTTGTTTCGACACACTGTGTGCCCATTTTGAGTTTGAGTATGTGTGTGTGTATATCTATATTTTGAAATGTGCATTTTATTGAAATTGTGAAAGCTTTCATTTGTCTGAATGGGTTATTAATCCAGTCCTTGCGACACAACTCTACGATTTGCAAAAAAAAGAAGAAGCAAAAACCATCTTTCCCAACACAGAGCTACCTTTTCACCACAGAGACACACGCATGGCCACGAGGTGGCCGATAATATCAGCACGGGTTTCCCATCAGGACCCAGCCAATGGCAAAGTTTACATAAAGTAATCACCTAAATAATTCAGCTGTAAAAAAAAACGTAGTTAATTATTTCCGACCCACTGTAATCAAACCTGGTACGTTGCTGCTGTGTTTGACTAAAAGAACTCAAGAAAGAAAACAGTATTTCTTCTTCAATGCAACCACGCAATCAACTGAGCCCGTTACTGGTATATTTACTGCCTTCCTCTTTGCTCACCTTTCTCTCTCTTCTTCCTGGTTCTGTCCAGGTGATCTTTGAGCATGATGCGAACTTGTCTCTCATTGGCCAGGTCTCTGATGAAGGCATGTCTCAGCAGGGCGTCGGTTGCGGGTCGATGCAGATGGTTCTTGACCAGACAGTTATCAACGAATGACAGGAAGCGCTTTGACCTGTGAAGACCAGAGACGGAGGCAGAGAGAGGGCGGAGAAAAAGGGGACACGAAAAAAAAAAAAATTAAAAAAAAATCCATTAGAACAAATGTTGACAACACAAAAATTTGGGGCATCGGTTTAATGTTCAGCACTTTTAACTCAAACAAAAACATAACTCTGTGGTTGAATGGCTTGATGAAAGCTGTGTAGATACCAAAACGGTGCACAAATGGTTAGTGGCTTAACTACGAAGCAATTTGACATTTGACTACAAACATACGTCTGTAAAATTGTGAAAATAGGCGGAGGTTATTTTATAGACTAAACTTCTCTCTTAAGAAAGTTAGAGCAGTAAAACAATGAAAAAAACAGCATGTTCATTGTGCACACTATTACAATCAATGGCAGTCTCCACAACCTGCCACAAAATTCTCAAATCATTTTTTTTAAAACTCAGCTTTAGTATACGAGCTAGTAATCACTCGGTGGAGCAGTACCAATGAAAACTGAGTTCAAGTTTTACCAAGGTGACGTCTGTGTACCTAATATTGAAGAGATGTTTTGTCTCTGGTCTTAATTCCAAGAAAATGAGGAAAGTGACGTGCCACTGCTGCTTAGTTTTGGGTCCCCGGGCCGCCGTAGGGAGGCCTGAAGGTATAAAGGCTGAAAAGGACCGTATAATCCAGACTGTTGGCGCTATTAAAAACTGTCCTTATGAACCAGTATTCCCGACGACATTAATGCTGACAGAGGCATGAGTTCAAGTGCATGTTCGGTCAGATGAGCTTATTCATTATATATGGGAGAGGAAAGAGAGGGAGTGAACAGTAACTGTAAATGAAATTCTAATTTAGATTAAAAATTGCAGGAACAACATAGAGTGCACAACAAAAATGAGCACAATAAACGTTATATTTTTAGACAAAGCTGAAGAGCAATGGAAGAAAAGAAAAGAAACTTTTGACCTATTAAATTATGATGAAGAATATTTTAAAACCAACTATTTACAAAAAAATCAGTATGGTTTGTAGGTCCACCCTGTGTTTGTGTGTGTGTGTGTGTGTGTGTGTGTGTGTGTGTCAATCCTCCTGGGCAATGATGATACCACTGCCATTGCTCACACGTGATGCTCTTTCAGCTTTTGTTTGCTGGTGGAGTTTTGTTTTTCTACCTTCCACCTTAAAATTGTCAACAAAAAAAAGTACTCCTGGATTCAAGTCAGGGGACGTACTGGGCCAGGTCATACTTTTCTTCTTGAAAAACTCTTGTGTGATTTTTGCCGTGGTATGTGTCGAGCATCTTGAGACTGAGAGTCATCTCTTCATTCAGTGTTTGGGTAAACAAACCTTTCACGGTGCCAGCTACACAACGTCAACTCCACTACACCTTCTGCCGTCACGTAGCCCCCCATGTTCATTAGTGTTATGCATAATTGTTTATGTAACGTTTTTATTTTCATCATTATATGTGCATTGTAAATACGCACGGGGTCAACAGATTTAAACTGTCCCTGTTTTAAATGAACCAATGCCGGCAGAGTCCCACCTCTGTTCACGGCTGACCCTATGCAGTCACTGGGGTCGTCCTGACCCCGTCCATCCCGACACATGCTTGGATCCATCTGGTCCAATCAAATTCCTTTTGGCTTTATCTGACCAAAGAATGCCCTGCCAAAATTCATCAGGCTTCTGTTATATTCTTTGGAAAAGTTTGATCTCACAGTTATGCTCAGTTTTGTGAGGGGTGGTGGTGTGGGAGTGTTTTTATTTCATACAATGTCTTTCATATTTTCTGATCGGTCACTAGAACAGGTATAATCCTTGTGACAAGTTAGAAGTTTTTCAATGCGAGCGAGTTGTGTATAGAGACATTTTTTGAGTTGTTTGGCTGTTTGGCTGCTGCAACCGTGTTTCAGCTCATGTTCAGTAACCCCCTGCTGCTCTGGTGCCCTCTCCCAGCCTTCTTAAGTCTCACAGTGTTACCATCTGGAGCAAACCCCTCCAGCCACAGCCCAGGACAAAACTGAGAAGAGCACGGGATATTTTATAACCTTGCTCAAACAATTAGCCCCAGGTGTCATCACTGTTGTTTTGCGTGTCTGGACACTAGCCGTGATTTTGAGCTTTTCAGATCCATTTTAAAGGGAGAGTGTTGGGATATCCCAAAGAGCACTTTCAAGTCGTGTTTTCAGGGGAGAAAAACCTAAACGCTGCCCTCCACATCCTGCTGCGTTGCGTGTACGTGTGTGTGTATGTTAGAGTTCAGAGGCTTACCATTTCTTTGATTTCAGTTTGGGTGGAGCGTTTCGTGGAATTAAAAACAGCGCTCTCATTGGATGCATGTCACACAAAGCTACGGAGAGAGAGAGGGAGAGAGATAGACATGGGTGATGTAAAATTACATTGGATTGGATGGGGAATCATAAGAAACTGTTAAAACCTGCTAATATGAATCACGTTTATGTCTCACTTACGAGGGGCTCCTTCGGCCATCTCTAAAGCGGTGATGCCTAAAGACCAGAGGTCGCTCTGAAAACGAGAGTCAGGAAAAGGTTAAGAATGGTGCACACACAAAGCTTGGCTTGAGCCCCGTTCATTTCCTGTCGACGCTGGGTGTCCCCTTTTTAATTCAAACAGTAAAATCAGTTTGTGCATAGTGTGACAGTGTAGATCCAGGGATTACAAAGACAATTTCCATGACTCCGAGCCAAATGTCTGGCACTTGACAAAGAAGCTGCGGATTCAAAAGTCATTGTGTGATTGATTACTTCCAGAAAGGATAGAATTTGCTCAATTTCCATTCAGACATGTTTCTGTGAGCTAAATATATATAATTTGGGACGAAAATGCTTGAAAGATGTTTTGTCAGGACAGAAAGTTTTTCTTATGAATAATGACGGAAAACCTTTCTGCTGAGTATAAGGTGAACACCTTGACCTCTATGTGCTGTGGACTCATTTCATGCCTCTCTGGTAGATTGGCTGGCTTTTTGGATTCCGAAAAAGACTAAATTCAAGAGAAACTGAAAACCCGGGACGCGTATTCCAGCCAATGTAAATGCATCCGTCTCCAACAATCTCCGAACTTGATACGTGAGCTTTACTCCTACACCACACCTGTAAGTGGCCACCATAGTCTATACAGCTCCTCTGCTCCTGACACCACAACATGCTACTTCACCAATACACCATATCAAAGACCTAAAATAGAATTTTTTAAACAGTCAAAAAATCCTGGTCCCATCAGCCTTGATCACTGCATGGGGTTTCAGAATGTCTCAAAGCACGAATATTTGGATGTTTTGCTTAATTGTCTATGTGTAACGGAGGCCCAGCCAGTCTAGTGCTGTGCAATGCAGTGTGTGTAGACCTCACTGGTGGACACGTTTAAGAGACATGCTAGCGGCCACTGCTAGCGCTCGCGGCGTTTAGCTCCCTTGGTAGACCCGTCTACCAAGGGAGCGAAGCAACCCCCTGACACGTGATGGAGTCATCCCCCCCTCAGCTTTTTTCACAAATCGCACCCTGGCTGTAATTAAATTGTGTTAAGTACAATAATCCACTTGTGGCAGTTAACAAGTAGCCCTGGAGGGGCTGGATTCAGATTTGTGATGGGCTCCAAAGAGAGGAATACACTGTACGCAGCTAATGGCCTTGTCTGCACAGGACGCATTTGAATCATGCTACGTCCAAGTAACCTTGATCCTGTGCCCGTGTCGTGTGCATCTATCACTTCCATGTTTGTCTAGTTGAATGTGGTTGATTCGTGGCTGCACCACGCATGTCTGCATTAAACTGACACTAAAGAACAAGAACTTACACAGTGCTAATCAGCATTTCAAAGGCTCTTCATTTTCTTCTGCTGGAGGCCCTACTTTTATTTTCATGGGTCACCCTGTGTGGGGAACTAACACATTTCTCAGGTTGTTTTTTCTTTTTGCAATATCTCAAGGGGCCACAAACAAAATTCCTCGAAGTTGGCCAGACTGCTACTGTGTCATGAAAGTACCCTGTAGTCATATGTGGCATCGGGGTTCTCATCACAAGCGATGACCTCTGGGGCCATCCAGTAGGGAGTACCGATGAAGGTGTTCCTCCGACCGATGGTCTTGTCCAGCTGAGCCGACACTCCAAAGTCAACTGAAACATAAAACATACGTAGGACAATCTCGTGCCTGAAAACAAGCACAACCGTTGCTTCTTTGAGAGGTGTTTTTTCCCCCATTTTTCATGGTTATATGATTTATTTATATATGTATGACTGTGATTGTTCTACAGTTTGTCCTGGAGGGAGGCACATGTGTCTGGGAAACTGCAGTGCATGTGGAGATGTGTCATACCCAATTTGACTTCAGCGTTCTCTGTGAGCAAAACATTTTGTCCCTTAATGTCTCTGTGGATCACATGATGGGAGTGAAGATGGGAAAGACCCTGGAGGACAAACGTACACACATCAACACACACACACATGCACACAGAGTCAGATGACTATCACTATAAATATGAGGTCACACACATTGCCTTCAGTGTCTATTTTTCAACGAATACTGAATAAAGAGTGGGCTTTAGTTCCAGGCTTGTTGTACTACTTCTCCCTTCCGAGGCAATTCTAAACAACTTTTCTGGAGGTGGCCTAGTCACAGTGGCACAGTTTGAGTGTGTAGGTGTGTGTGTGTGTGTGTGTGTGTACTCTCGTTTCTTCAAAGGAGGTTAAATAAACAGAGGAAGTGAGTCTCATTTCAGACAATGACTTCATCTTGCGATGCTGAGTGTCTGCGTGAGTTTGTGTGTGCATGCCGAAACAATAGGGAGACAGCAAATCTGACAGCAGCAGAGAAAACACTGGCGTCGATCCAGAGCCCTTTGTCCCACAAGTTTTTCACTGCTAAGAAAAAAAGTCATCTCTGCTCCATTTCATCCTTAAAAATGTCAGCGTCAAGGACAAGACATGTTGGATCTGTTGGAGCTGAGTTAATAAGCACTGAAACAGTGTGTGTGTGTGTGTGTGTGTGTGTGTGTGTGTGTGTGTGTGTGTGTGTGTGTGTGTGTGTGTGTGTGTGTGTGTGTGCGCACGTGCAGGGCCACAAACACAAACACCAACGCAAGGAAGCAGTGCAAACATCCTGAAGTATTTCTCAGGACCTTGTGATCTCATATAATGATAACCATAACATCTTACAGACATGTGTTTTGAACTGGCCTTTTAAGTACATAAATGAAAAAATATAAATCAATTATTCCCTCCAAGTCACAGTGGGAAAACATGATCTCCCCCACCATAAAGAACGTATCAGTGTCAGTTCTGCCTCATCTCTTTGAAGTTTTAAGAAAAGAATCCAACTCTAAAAGTAGTAACGTGTTTTTTTGTTTTTTTTCAAACAACAGCAGCAACTCATCCGGCCTTTAGTTTGCATCCAGACATAAATGACTACTGTACCTTTACATGAGATGCATGGGCTTTACATCAGGATCAAGTAACCTTGTGATTCTTTGTGTATCTTGCATTTTTGTGTCGGTTGTTTGAAGACTGGTGGTTGAAATGCAACATCACAAAAGAAATAAAGCAACAGGAACATGAGGTACACGTCCACATAGTGTATACGGCACCTTATACAGCAGGGCTGCATAGTGTGAGAAGTGTAATTTGGAGTATGGGGTTCATTTTCTGCACAGGCAATATTAGATGTCTGCTCGTTGGATCCCTTCCAGAGTTTACATGTGCAAATCTCTCCCAGCTGAATCGCCATCATAACAGAAGAGCAACTATCTGGCTCTATGATAAAAAATCTCAAGTACAAACTTGAGATTTTAAAAACTACGACCCTCAACGAGCAGCTCACTCACGCAGTCGGAGCTTAAAAATGCTGTACTGTGGTGTACAGATAATGTCAAGTGGAAGCTATAAAGATTAGACTTTGTAGAAACCAGACAAAACATTCAGCAGCTTAAATCATTTCTGTTCAGGATTCTGGGTTAGTTCTGAATACATTCGGCAACTGTGCAGCGGTGTTTTGCTCCCGGTTACATCAAAAAAAAACACGATTCACACAGTCAATTTGACTTTTTGACAATCTGGCTTCTTATCTGAATTAATGGAGACTGAGGCTAGTGGATATCACAGTATTTAGAGCCATAAAAATATTAAATAATTCACCAATCAAATGTAAAAGGATCGGGCAAAACCACTACACACATACAGAACTGAAAATGACACGTTCAAACTGATGACATGAAATAAAATGTAACTGAGTGGAGACCAAATCAAACAATATTAGCTTATTGCAGAAGTATTTGTAACATGCATAATGTATATACATTTAAAAAAAAAAAAAAGTTAATTTCTCAGCTGTAAAATGTCCCACTCTGTCTTATCTGGGTCACAGCTCTTCACGCCATCCAAAATATTTGTGATGTTGAATATTGGCATATCCTACATATAAACTCTTAAATATCAATCAGCCTCAGAAAGCCAGTGTGGTTCCGGCGCTGGTACAGGCGTATAGTGTGTGTGTGTGTGTGTGTGTGTGTGCGTGTGTGTGTACAGTATGCATGCTTTGTTATGTGTTACTTTGACCTTACCCTGAGCACCTCTCTGCAGATGTAAGCTATCCAGTCCTCCTTCAGGCAGTTTCCCTTGGTCTTCTTCACCAAGTCTGTTACTGAGCCGGCTCCACAGTACTCCATCACCAACTAGATGGACAGACGGAGAGACGTCGATCGCACACACACACACAGGAGCTCTACCGGCAGAATTTACTTTTAACATTACTGTCTTTGGAGAAATATATGCTAATTTCATACAGGATAAACCAGGAGGGGTTCGCCCCTGTTGAAGAAAAAGGAGACATTTCTAATATTTTTTTTCACTCAGTAATAAAAGAGTAGTTTACAAACCCAGAGCTGGTGGTCCTGTCCAGCAGGACCTTTCTTGATGAAAGCTCCATAATAAGTAGCGATGTTTCTGTGGTGGGAGTAACTCTTCAACATGTTGATTTCCAGCTTTATCTCCTCTTCTTCCTCCTAAACATAACAACATATAGAACGTCTTCACTTAGTAAGATGCTAAAAAAAAAAGCCACTTTAAGTATGACTGATCTGCTTTTAATTAAATTGACAGTGTTCGACAGAAGGGAGACAGCTTCAACGAAAGAGAGCACGATACACTTTCAGGACATTGAGGATGTTAATAGTTTCACTTCTTTTAACACGTCTTGCTCTTTCTTGCATCTAGAAACAAATCAAACGATACATCAGAAATACGATGATTGCTATATCCTGCTTCTATAGCGAGGCGTAGCTACGGAAGTTGAAAAGATGGAACTTTGATGAAAAGCAAAAAGTTTTTACGGTCAAATACAACACAAACACGTAGGCATCCAGGCAGCGTCTCCAATCAGACTGTTGTGTAACCTCAACATGACCTCTCACCCAGCTGCTGGACCTTAATACAACTACTCCCACTCCTCAACTAAGGTTGGCCAGTCAGTACGACACAGGGACAGATAGAACGGGCAGAAGGGAAACGGAGTGCGGCACTTTTTGTTTTCTCACTATAAATCCCCGAAATTGACTTGTGACTTGTCCAATTCAGTGAACCTCTAAATCTGCACTGGACTGGAGGAGAAAGAGGAGAGGTGGGGGAGAAAGAGGACCGGTGGGGGTGGGTGGGGGTCAGTAGAGGAGAGCTGGGGGAGCTGGATGTGGCTGTTAATCAGAAAAGAGGAAACAAGAGAGAGCTTCTCCCAGTCACTGACCTCCTTTAAATCTCCACAGGACAGGAGGGGAGAAAATGACAAGGCAGGGTTTGAACTTTCACCCCCATCTGAAACACAAAGCCTCCTGCCTGTGTCTGCAGTGTGTGTGTGTGTGTGTGTGTGTGTGTGTGTGTGTTTGAAGGGAGATAATAGCGGAGCATTTCCTGCTAAAGAGTTTGTCTGCAACACAGAAGACTCACATTCTCAACGACAGCAAATGAATTAGTTCTGCAATAAACAGATTTGTGCTGATGTATAAAAAAAGTACATGGTGTCTTTATACTTATGTAAAGGAAACAACTTCAACCAGTTCTGCCTTTAACCAGGGCTGCAACTAACAAGATTATTTCAATATCTGAATATTCTGCAGATCATTATTTCAATTGATCTCTTTTTTGTTTTAAAGGTGAAATATGACTATCACAGTCACAAAACCCAAAGATGTTAAATTTGTGTGTCATCAAATCATGGGAATCTTCAAACTGATAATGTTTTGTCTCATGGGGAGTCAGGAATGTCTATGCCACATTCCAGTTCCTGTAATCCATACAAGGACTGTTGATACATTTTACATAACATAAATCAGTGGATCATCAAAGTCATTAGGATTCACAGGCTGGTCTGTATTAAGTTCGACTCATTTCACAGGAAACAGGACCTGACAACTGTTGTCATAGTGTCTGCCAAAAATTCTGGGGTAATTCAGATTACCCAAGTCAGAAGACTCTTCCTCAGGGGACCATGAATGTGTGGACCAAATTCCATGGCATCTAATAGTCTTTTAGTTGTCAAGACATTTCATTAAAGCCATAAATTCCAAGCTGCTCATATTGCCAGAGGGAAAGTTTGCGGATCCCCAAAATCAGGAGAGTTAATTTCATCACCTGTTGCTAGGCGATGGAAAATTCCTTACCTAGAACCACGGGGGACTGGGACTAAAAAGGGCCCTGAACTTCCCTCCCAAATAGGCCCCACCACAACTATCTGTGCAAATTGACACGTAGCGCCATAAGAATTGGTAAATTGCGGTCTGTTTTGATATTCAGTATTATATGATTTTATGACCAGTTCTTGAGCAATTTGAATGGGGACGAATGGGTGTGTATTTGGATGTTGGCTGGGTTAATTTGTCTTCATTCATTTCACTACTTTAGGGTTTTATTCAGGGTGCGCTTTGTGAAGAAAAAAAACAGCAGGGAAGATGACTCCACCGTGTGTCACGGGCTGGCTTAGCAATCAAAACCTTCGGTACATAAGACAGACGCACTAGCAATGACGCTAAATGCAAGGGCTCTTCCTAAGCAGATAGTTAGGATCCATTCTAGTCCATCGGCGAGTGAGGTTTACACACTGCGCAGCACAGCGATCGACTGGCAGACCATCGTTACACGCGCAGAACAAAACAAAACATGCAAGAATTAAATCGCCCTTCCAAATACTATGGCCGCTGGCGATGGCCGTCAGAACGTCCAGATGGCCAGTCCGCCCCTGCCTAGAACCATGCCAATTAAGTCCTTAACAATGACTAATGTGTACTAAAGTGATGAATTTCTTATCAAAATAGTTGGCAATTATTGTTCTGTTGACATATTAATCCGCCCATTAACAAACAGTTCAGT
Source organism: Scophthalmus maximus (assembly GCF_022379125.1). Lineage (NCBI taxonomy): Eukaryota > Metazoa > Chordata > Actinopteri > Pleuronectiformes > Scophthalmidae > Scophthalmus > Scophthalmus maximus. The sequence continues at coordinate 6,168,580 of NC_061523.1, read as the reverse complement.
AAACATTAGATAGGATGCAGGTCAAACCCTTTGCTTTGCTACATTATGGCCCAGGATGCCTTCCACCCTGTGGCAACATGTTATTCCAAAGCTCATATTTAACCACGTTCTGCTGCCGCTGTTCCCTCACATCTGTAAACCACGAGCAATTTTCAACAAAACCTCCACATCTCAGCTGTTCCGTCTCCGTGTACAGCTGTAACCCCACGAGACACAACACACACACAGATCACCTCCCTCTTTACTGCTTCAAAGAGATTCTTTCATCCTCAAATTGATTTACAGCATGATGAGTTGTTTTAATATTTTATTTCTGCAATACTATCAACACTGTGGCTTTAAAACTGGAAAGTGAGCAAAACTTTAATATCAAGGAAATTAGTCTGGAATCTAATAAAAAAAAAAAGTTATTCTGGGTCAAAACTGGTGGGAGATGAAAGGAAGTAAATGCTATTTCATGTAATTTCATTCTGTCAGGCTTGCGGTATATCTAAGTAGATTTTTTTTTTATCCTTGTTGTGTGTCTGTGCTTCGGGAAGGGAGTCAGAAGATGCTGTCAGATGGATAGTAAAAGCCCCATGGCTTCAACTATCAACATGAGGGGAGAGAGGACTGAGAGGCAGATGCACTGCAAAGACAGTCATTTAGGTGCTGTGTGATATGGTTTTACTTCTTCCCAAGGCAAAGAAGGAAATATCTCAATCGCAAATCACATATATAGCTTGTGTTCTGTCTTTTTTTCTATCTGTGCGCCTCGTTTTGACACTTTTATGGTACTCACAGAGCCCCTAGACCTTATTTATTATGAAAAAAGCCAAGAAATCTCAATTTTGACAATATGGACCCTTTAAATACATTTCAAATGTGAAACACTTTTTATACTGTGGATTGTCTGAATACTTGATGGCTATTATTTACTGAGATGTGCATCAATATTGCTCCGCAGTATGCCCTGCTAATTGCCAGTTTTTATTTCAATGTTTGATCATTAGTCTGTCTCAATGAATAGCTTTTCATCCTGCATTAGTCCATTTTAAAATTATGTGTGCCAAAAATGACGAGTGTCATCATCACATCCATAAATATTGTCTGGACTGGTCCTCACTGGTTGCTGCTTGAAATTGCGATTAAAACAGTTCCCTGAGCACAAGGCGCACACACAAATTTCGGACCCGGGATGAGCATTTTATTCTTTGACACACACTTAACTAGAAAATAATGTCCTTTAATACCTGCCTTCTTCGCTGCACTGCCGTGTCCGGCTGCTCTGGTGCACGGAGCATAAAACGAGAGAGGTGATTAGCCAACTCACAAAATAGTCGGCGATTAATTTAGAAATAGATTACAAATCGATTCATCGATTGTTGTCGCAGTTTCACATCTTATGTGATTAGTGTCAAGAGCAATCGGACACGGCGGATCAAGTAATATCAGTAGAGTCGCTGCTTTAAACTCCTCACACCACTCAAAGACTGCACGACTGGATTCACTGTAATATTCACCACACATAAGCAAAAGAATGAATTAGTTGAGAGCACAGGTAATAGACAGTTTTTTTTTACCTCTGTGACCTCCATGACTTTGATAGCTGCCAGCTGGCCTGTCTTGACGTGACGACCCTGGTGGGATAGATGAAGAACGGGTTCAGATCACTGTAGAAACAACAGACTCGACACCCCACGCAAAACAATTATCTCCAACAACGTACACACTTTTACTTTTTCATCTTGACACAGAATTATCAAAAAAAAACTAAAACATGACTCAATAGCTTATTCCTAAACAAGAACATCGATCAACGGCATTTTGTCGTGGGATAAATTGTCGATGGCAAAAGATGATTCCATAATTATGGTACAATCAACTCAGTGGGATTGCTTTATGTATAGCTCATGATCACCACAGCCGCTAATAAGAGCAGAGCACATGTAGAGACAAAATTGAATCATCCCACACTGGGAGGCTCAGGTCAATATTCTTCAAATGTTCCAGTTCATTGCAGCTGTTTGAATGGGGAAGGCCGGCAGGATGGAGAAGTACGGGATTAGACAGCAAGTACTGTGTAACTTCAACCCTGGATAACAACACAAACTGTGCCCAGGGCAGAATGGATAATCAGCACAACAATCATTTAGTAACATATACACAAATCACAACAACTTTCGAGTGAATACTCGGATTGCTGTGATTTCATTTCCAACACCCGTGTACACGGCGGCGTCCACATACTTTAATTTTCTCGTCAGAGGCACAGTCAGACGGAACAAGACACGGCGCAAGATTAAAGGAGGGAGCGAGCCCGCACGCACACGCAGATCTGTAAAGTGCAGTCAGGTGAAAAGGGGAAAATTGAAAACCTTGTGATGAGTCGGAAAACTGACGAGATACAAGAGATGATACTCTATAGGTCTTTCATTTGAGGTGTATGGCAGAGGTGAGTGTGTGTGTGCGTGTGTGTGTGTGTGTGTGTGCGTATAAAACAGACTAGAGGGCATGACAGATCCCACTTCACCTCAATCAGTTCATATTCATGTCCATCTATGTAACTATGTCCACATAAACCAAGTATCTTACACTCTCAGAGAATTCAAGCAGTTCTTTTCTTTTTATTTCCATTAAATCAGTTACTTCAGTCCAATCCACTGCCAGTGGAACTGCGTCAGGCTTTTTTAATCCAAAGGCCAACTCATACTTTCCACGTCGGTGCGATCGCAAAGGTCTGCGAGGGGTCCACGAGGGTCGGCGTGATGGAAATGTCATCGTCTGGCCAATGTCTGCGAGGGTCAGCATAGCTGCGTGTGAAGACGTCCGCGTACACTCCCAAATGTGTGACTGTGTAGCACACTGTGCGAACTGTGCATGCTCCAGATAACTAGATGGAAATGTCCGAACGATCATTTTCTTTTTCTGTCCACAAGGTCGATATAACCAGGAAACTGTCACGGCAAACAGAACTGGGGAAAAATGATTTACAGTAAACATGCTGGAAATCTTGGTAGAATGTAGTTCAAAATTGAAAAGGAAGCAAAGGGGGGAACTTTGCCAAACTGGATGTGGAAATGTGCCACAGTCGGATCATTCGAGGACAAAGTCTTTAAAGTCCTGAGCAAGTGATTGCACTTAGTTACAGTGGCTAGTGGAATAGAGGTTGGCCAGTACATGGCATTATGCCTTTGGCTCTGCAAACAGTTTCATCACTGAATAAACTCTTGTAGGTATCTTAGTCCATCAGTTTATGCTAACAGAGTGTGTTAACTAATCAGTTACTAGAACCTACATGAAACCCTGAAATATGTCCACAACACCGTGTGGGACTGTTTGTGGACACGAGAAAGGCTGCATCATTGGGACCACCATGGTTACAAATGCAAGTGTATGATGTTTTTCATTTGAAAAAAAAACCCCAAACCAGTCTCATCCTCAGTTCCCTCTGGCCCGGCGTAGCCAGACTAAGACTAAAATGCGTATTAGTCAGGGACCTCTCGGTTAATTTTCGATTTCCAAGCGGCGTTACCAACGGACGCAGAGCAAAATGCCTCCGGACGCAATTGGACAGACCTACAACCAGCGAGAGCAACGAATCATGTGACGTCTGTTGAGCGACGGGCCACAATGTCTGTGGACGAGTGTTTTTGTGGGAGAAATTTGAAGATATCGGGTACTTTAAGTCAAATGCTCGTTCGTCGGCTGCAGCCTTGGTTGTTTACAAAAGTCACTTCCCTCCGTGTCGCGGTATAGACCCCGCCCATTATCAGATAATCGGTTGTGATTGGACTGGCAAGTTTTGTGCCGGAGGAAAATCACTTCCCAATGGAGGGGATCCAGACCGTATTCTGGCAGAGCAAATTTAAATGAGCTCCCAGAATTAGTCTGGGTCCCAGGCTACAATTCACATGACCTGAGCAAAGGAGGCTAGGAATATTCATTAAAAAAAAGGGGAAAGCAACGATGTGCTTTGAAATAAAGTTTTTTTTCTTCGTGAAGCCGACTCCTTGCCGGACAACCACCTGGCTGTTTTTTTCTCACAAACATTTCACCTTTCATATTGAATGTCCGTCTCACTGACCCCTGCCCTGTTCATTCCGGCCGCGATTCTGCCTCCAAGTAGAGGACATTGTCTCCGTAGTCGCAAAGAATGGTGACATCCAAGACGCCCCTGCCCTGACTGGGATGAATGAGGAAATGGCCTTCCTGTCCCTTTAGACTTGATGATCTGCTGGCTGTGCTGCCTGCCACCACAAATTACAAATGTGTGAAATGTTCTATTCTCAACTGGTGCTACTGTAGCTATTAACAATCTGCAGCACTGACGCACACAGACACACTTAAAACGGCTCTATGGTCTTCAATTAATTGGAGAAAGCTTCTGCACTTTTTGGCATTGACACCCAGTGTATCTAACACACAGACTCACGCACTTACAGTGTATGACAAAGTGCATGGAAATCAAACGCACATAATACATCCAGAAACAAATGTCATCTCCTTATCAGTCTGTCACATGCTGACACACACACACACTGGCAGAATAAGGGAACACTACAAATATTGTGTCAGTGAAAAGGTTTCTATAATGCAGTCATACATATGCAAATTCGATACAAGAGAGACATTTGCGAAGCAGTCAGCAAGGAGACAAATGAGAGGAACAGTTTACAACGTGCTAACCCTTCCACCCCAACCACTATATCTGTCTCATCTCCTCCCCTCCGTCTTTCTATCTGCCCCTACAGAACAGCCTCTTAGCTACATATGTGCACTTTGTGCTTGACTGGACGGAATCTCTGATCACCTCGCCTCTACAAAGTGTGTGTGTGTGTGTGTGTGTGTGTTTGCAGAGAAACAACTTCTTTTATTTCCTCCATTCCATTCACATGGAACGTTCACTGGCTGGCACTACACGGTCCAAAGAGCTGGACTGGTTTCTATTATATTCAGAATAATGCTGCAAACGGAGAAAGAGCTAAGAAAGTGAAGTTACTCCCACTGTGTGTGTGTGTGTGTGTGTGCGCACGCGTGTCCGCGTGTCCCCTGTCGGCCAACAGAGAGGATTGAGAGGGTTTAGCTTATCGCAGAAACACTTCAGCATTGTATGCAAATCCATAATTGATCAGGCTATTAACAAAACTGATACTGTTCAGTGATTCAGCACACAATTGTTACACTCCACCAACTTTACACATTAATCTTCCACATAAAAAAAACAAAACATATCACACAATAACACACAATCGCAATCCATGGTCAGAGGTCTGAACTGAACTGTTTCTGAATGATTATCCAGACTCGGACCAGCGCATGGACGTATATGTGTTTGTAACATTTCAAACACAGTTACACTATTTTGAAGTTGGACGTTAAAACCTGCTGAGCTCAACTTTTCTATATATATTAAACAATACCATACTCAACTGCTCCCTATCTCTAGCACACGCACACACACACACACACACTCCGGGGTAATCAGCACTATCCATAGCTCCATGTCTCATGGGGAGGGGGGAGGCTGCTTTCCTCTTCTCTCTCTAGCTCTTCGTTTGTCTCTCTCCCTCTTCCTTCCTCCCCTCCTCGCTGTCTCTCTGCCTTTCACCTCTGCTTTCCTTCCCCTGCCCTCACTCACTCACTCTCTCCCTCTGTCTCTCTCTCCTTCCTCTCCATTCCATTCCTTTGCCTCTCTCTCCCGGTCTTTCTGTTTCGCCTCGAACAAAAACAGATGAAGCAACTCCAGACTGTGTTGGAGGATGTTTCCTGTCTCCCTCGGCTCAGAGACCCACCCACCACTGCTTGGCTTTGGAACAAAAAACTAACAATACTATTTTTTCAGATTTCACCACCTAAAATTTTGAATTTCAAATAGTGCAATGGGAGTAAACTTTGCACTGTTCATTTCTTAATAGAGATGGAAACACCTTAAACACCCTTTGCAGTGGCTTCCCCTGTGTAGCAGCGGCAGGAGGTGTTGTGCCGTCTCCGTGGGAGGGGATTGATGTGGTTGCCGCGGAGATAAGCGCCTTATCAAAATCTACATTTGGATAGTTTTTAAATGCTTGTGTAAGCAGATGAGTTAAAGTTTGTGAAACAACAATGATGTGTGGGTAATAGAATGAGAAGTGACAAGACTGACACTAGGAAGATTTGAGGAAGTGACTCACTCTGGGAATTTGTATTGCAGCCGGCTGTTTTATGATGTACGAACGTGGTGTCCTCGAGGTTTACTGAGATCAACTGTCAAATTGGTTCTCTTGAGCAAATATGAATGGCTTTGACCTTTCCGAACCCGATTAAATGTGACAAATGAAAGTTAAAGACACGTTTCACCTTACTAAATACATTCTGTAAACATGACTTGGCCGAGCAGACACAGATACACACAAACAGTCTGAAGAAGCATTTCAACACGTTTCATTTGGTCAGAGGAGCTGCTAATTTCAGCTTTACTTAGAGTTGTGCTGTGTTGACCATAGAGATACGCTTTAGTGGAGTTTGACATTGTCTCACTCACACACACACACACACACACACACACACACACACACACACACACACACACACACACACACACACACACACACACACACACACACACACACACACACACACACACACACACACACACACACACACACACACACACACACACACACACACGAGAGAAGGCGAGAAAGAGAGAGAGAGACAAATGACACAGATTACTCTAAAGCAATGGCTTGCGGTGCCAGGGAAGGGAAGTTCCTTTTGCAAACATGGAAACGCCCTTAGTGTGTCTGTGCGTGTGTGGGTGTGTGTGTGTGTGTGTGTGCAAGTGATGACAAGATGCTGAGTGAAAGGGAGGAGCATGCACAGTGTCTGTCTCTTCACAGTGCCGTACTTAAAGTACAATAAGTTGTAACTTGAAAAGTTCAAGAGCTGAAGTCACTTTTTTCTCTTTTGCCTTATGTAAATATGGCAATAATTTGTGTGTATCCTTGATCCATGCAGGACAGACTGGCAATAACTCATGACAAAACAAAAAAATATTTTAAAAAATCAAAGAAATTCCTGTGAAGTGGTTTTGCCCACTTGTAAGGGCTGTATTTCTTTGTCTCGGGGCCACAATACCACTGCAGGCATACGACTACCATGTGATTACTACTGCACATGGTACATCTTTTCACACTAGTGTGCTTGTGTGTGTGTGTGTGCACGCGTGCTTTCTCCACGAGTTGGACAAAAATGATATTGTCCTTGGGTGCACATGTTTTGGACACCAAAAAGCCAGGAGTCAACTATGTGAAATCAATGCTGTGCATGAAAAAAGAATTCCAAGAAAAAGCAACGAAAAAAACAATGAGAGAAGAGAAAAGAAAAGAGAAGAGAAAAGGCTTAAGGTTATAGAAATGAAGAGGAGTAAAAATAAGAATAGAAAGGGTGCGATTGTGTTTGTCTTTACCAGGAACTCTTTGAGGAACTAAGGAACTTTACCTGCATTCATACTACAGGGATCTGGATCCCATGGCATGGGACAGTCTGCTGAAAACTATACGGGTGGGGTTTGCAGTACTGAATGTCACTTACTGGTCAAACTCAGCTTGCATTTCTGACACCTACAACAGCAGACAAATAACCACAAGAGAAAAAATGTACTATTCGGTCCTCTTAAAAATCTCCATTACCCTTCACATATGAACTTTTGTCACAGGACTCAGTGTTTTCTCTATTTCGTGCATAAATTGTAGCCTGGGACCCAGACGAATTTAAATTTGCTCTGCCAGACTACGGTCTGGTTACCCTTCATTGGGCAGTGATTTCCCCCCGGCAGAAAACCTGCAGGTCCAATCACAACCGATTATCTGACAATGGGCGGAGTTTATACCACAGAGGCTGCTGCTGATGAACGAGCATTTGACTAAGAGTACCAGATATCTTCAAATCTCTGCCATAAAAACGGCAGCACTCGTTCACAGACATTGTGGAATCATCATCACGGGCATCTCCTCTCTGCTCTCGTCTGTTGACACTTTTGCATCGCTCAGCAGAGGTTACATGATTCGTCTGCGTCCGTTGGTAACGCCTCTTGGAAATCGAAAATGAACCGTGAGGTCCCAGACTAATACCCATTTGAGTTTTAGTCCAACTTCGCCAGGCTAGCATTAATTATGTCTCAATCTAGGCGGCTTTTTTAATTCTGTTTTTGCCCTAATTTCTCTCATCCCCACAGCCCCTAAAATGTGGGGGAAATGCAGAAAAAACTAAAGTGCACTGAAGATTCTTTGAGTTCCTCAGAAGCTCCTGATGTTTCAGTCTCTGGGGCTATTTGGATGAAAAAGGCTGTATTGTTTCTTCCAGCCCTCTCTACTCCCCCAGCTGACTCCATCTCTACTGAACTGTGCCAGACGACAGCAGGAGGCCGCTCCACTGAATTAAAGTGACAATCCAGCTAATGGGGCAAACTCTGCTCCAGCAACACAGGCACAAACCTATCGTAATGCTCAACAATATGGGTCTAAGACAAATTTAGCATTCACTACAACCGACTCCTGATGTTACACAGGTCGGCTGTGAGTAGAGCTAAATGGCAACATAACTCAAGTTGGCCTACAAACTATTTAACCAAACACTTCATCCTCTCTCTCTCTCTCTTTTTCAAAGTCACAGACTGTGGTTCTTGAATCTTCCTCACCCTGTCACAACTAACGTCCGCCCCCTGCCCTCACTTCGTCTCCCTCCTCCAGTTGATCGCTTGCCGGCTTCTCTTCAAACATTAAGTTTTTCACTTCAAATTTTGCCAGAGGGCCTATGTTGCTAAGATGCCACGAACTTACAGCAAAGTCACTGGGGGAGGGCTGTTATCTTCTCCGGTTCTTGTACATATTTACAGAAGTTGTAACAACAGGAACGCTGCTGATGCCAGGACTCGCTTCCCTGCCACGAGCAGCATCGTCGCCACTGTCAACACATTGTGTGTGTTTAAAAAAATGCAGATTTCAGAAGTTCGGGGTCGATGTCTGTCCGTCTTTGGTTTCAGACGAATTCAAGGAGACTTTTTGGACAGCTTTTATCGCGCTTAACGTGGTGCTCTGCTGTGCGGGTGTGGCGAAGGACTGAGACACACACACACAGACACACACACACACACACACACAAACAAACACACACAGTGAAACGGAAAGCAGGGGAGTGAAACTTGACCATAAATAACAGCAAATCACAGTAGAGAGCCACACTATGCTGAAATTAAACACTGCACATAAATTAGGTGAATAACATTAGTAAAATAATTTTGCGCCCCTGCTCAATGGTCTAGTTATGTGGTTTATGTGTTTTAACCTACTGCCTGACCCCTCTGATTTGTTTGCGTGACTTGATTGACCTTATCTAACCCTGCTTGTTGCTATAAGCTTTTGCCAGTTGACTTAAGACCTTTCACTTAACACAGCCATTTCTTTATTTTACCATTTAGGTCATGTATGATGAATAAAAACACGGGTGTGTGAATTTCATGTGCTGTAGATATGTCTTTGAAAACCATGGTGACCTCAGCTTCTCTGTAAAAGTAAAAGAGGGACTGGTTTTGTCCGTGAGTTCACGTTGTGACTATGTGGCAGCCCATAAAGCCCTGTATCTTCTGAACTCGGTCCATCTTGGCACAATACAGGGGGATTTTGTTGATGTCTTACTCTTCCTAAATATATAAAAAATATATATAAAGTTTGATTGTGACACATTATATCAATGTTTCAAACAAACGTCCCCCTGTTGTTCTACACTGTGTTCAAGCTAAATTTACATGAATATTTAACACAGATATCTAAGCTTAGAATTTAGATCGGAGCATCCGTGTCGGGTTTCCATTATGAAACGCTCCGACTGCAACGTAGTGAAAATGCAACACACACACACACACACACACACACACACACACACACACACACACACACACACACACACACACACACACACACACACACACACACACACACACACACACACACACACACACACACACACACACACACACACACACACACACACACACACACACACACACACAAATAAACAGAGGAAAAGCCCAGTTGCATCGTCAGCATCTCCAGCACTCACATCCATCCACAACCAAGTGTTTTCTTTGGGGGCCATGTTGCATGTTTGTGTGTGTGCGTGTGTGCATGTGTGGAAATCATTGTTCTATCGTGCCCGGTTCCTGCCGAGGTTTTCCCACGACGGGACCTGTTGTAAAGCTGAAAACACACTCACAGACAGACACTAACAGTTCTTCTCATCAATGTCCAATTAAAAGCCTGACGGAAATAAACTTTATTACTCCCTGTAGCAATTCTCATGAGGCAGCATTAAGTATTGCTGGACCGTGTCTGCATCATGAGCATAACAGACCATAACAGTAAATGCATTTGATGGATAAAAATATGAATAGAATAATCAAAGAAGTGGTGACGCCTCAGCGGACGCTCCGGGAGAATTTGAGCAGCCCAGAGAAGAGTAGCCATTTCATGCCATATTATTTCATTACACAGAAATTAGTCTGTGAAAAAAAACAACGTCTCAAACTATTACTACTCTGTAGAGTTTCACTCTTCGCAAAACAAAAGTTCCTCTTCGGAGGACAAGCTGCGTCACGAAACACGGGCTTCATCCAAAGAGCTTATGAGGTCGACACTGCCTCTGCTCGTGGGTTGACGACGCGAGAAACACTAAAATCACTAGAATCACCAAAATCACTGCTCCAACTCCCCGTGAATGTGAGAGCTCACCATATTTGGAGAGTTCCCCTTGTTAAAGCATCAATGAACGTGAGTCAGGGGGTGACATGTGTGATTTTTCTACCGTTGCGTAATCGCACCTTGTGTAACGGCCGACACGGGCCTGACTGTCCTGTGCGTCGCTTGCAACATTTCCTCTTTCAGGAAATCAAGTGGCAATCGAGGCACACACACACCCACCTTCTGTCTCACACACATCGAGGCACACACACACCCACCTTCTGTCTCACACACATCGAGACACACACACACACACACGCACACCTCTGAGAACAATCCTTACATTTTTAACCCTCTGCGTTAAATCATTCCCTTAGCCTAGAGCTACATTTTTAGCAAGACCAAGAAGTGATTTATTGTTGCTTGCGTCTTCCTCTTCTTCTTCTTCTGCAGTGACCTGCAATCGCTCCTATTGAACCAACCCCATACAAAGGCCACAACCGTCACACCAGAGACCAGGGTTCACATCCACAGTCTGTGCTTAGGTTTTCAGGCAACGCGGGCACAAGCACTGTGAGTGTCTGAGCACGGAGCCATAAAACAATTGTAAAAAAATCCTTCAGTCGCTACAATCGGATGTTGTGCCGCAAGGTCGGGAAATTTCAGGAGGAGACAACACAAGTTTTCTGTGAACATTTTTACTCGCATATTCATTGCTGGTGCTACTTGCCAAAAGTGTAAATTAGCGACGACAACAAAACGTAAACGTGATCAGGTCGCAATTATGTTTCTTGCAGAATGGATTTAATGTCGCACTTTATAAAACGGGAAGCGTTTCAGATCAGATCAAGCGATCTGATTGGTTCGTAGCTGTGGTATATTGAGCGTATACCACGGCTACGACGTTGAATCAGTTTGCACCGGTCCGTGCAAGTAGTAACGACGTAAGTAGAGGTGAGTAGCGACGCAGGGAAGTTGAGTAAACTTAGGAGCTCATAGCACACGGTGAGGTTGAATGGTGTTTTGGCGGACCCAGCTTTTCTGGGTCTTCTTTCTGAGGAACGCTACGGTGTGTTGCATAGCAACCGCCGCGCACTGTGCAGGCAGCCAGGAGGGACAACTTTTTTGTATTCGTTCAAAAAAAATCTTTTTTGACGAAATGAAAAAATCTAACTGTAGTGTGTCTATTACTTTCATTTCAATATACTTGTCATCGTTTTATAAAAGCAATAGCTCACTTAAGTCTGTGGTATATGCTCATTATACCACAGTAAAGGGAGTCGCCAGAACAACGCCCCTTAACTGTGGTATAATATCCGTATATCACGGCCTGTAGTTAGCTATTGCTTAATTAATTGTATGGAAACTTTATATTTGTGTCTCGTCCTGCAGGAAAAATAACCATCATCCTCCATAGTTCAGTTTGGAAGGCAATGTCACATCACCTTCTGTACAAACATGTTTATATGTTTATTCGTCTTTTCTTTGCCAAATGGCAGCTCAACGTATGGGCACTACTGTACATCTTACTGGGGTAACAATAACGAGGCTTTAAATTCTCAAGGGTGCGAACCCTCCGTTGCAAAATCATTGATCGCTGGCTCCTATTTTTTTTTCAAAACCAAAACTAGTCCGTACACCCAAAGCGACACGGTTTGTGGTACAGCAAAGGCATGTGAACGTGGAGGCACAACCATCTGCACAGGCCTAAATAAGAGCGAACACCTCCTTTGACCACAAACCACACACACACATAGTCCAACAGATATTGCGATAAGGAAGTGGGCCCCACCCCGGGGCCCTTTAAAGATGATGCATATGCAGATGCTAGTGTGTTTGTGTCTTTTCTTTTTTCAAGAGCTACAGGATATTTCAGTCGAACTGAGAATTGCATCTTGTTCCCCCTGAGCAACTGTAAGTAGCCGTAGTGAGTTTTACCACAAGTGACGTGTCTCACGGTCTAACTTACTGCCAACGTCTGCAAACATGAACTTTTTGTATCAGTATCACAGTGTGCAGCAGTGTTTCTCTTCTTCCTATTGACATAAGAATACATGTCAACAACAAACCAGCAAGTCACGCCGCTTCTAACCTCTCATCTGTTCTCGTCGTATGATCAATTAATCCCTGGTTTGGTTTTATTAAATGTCAGAAATTAGGGATGTCTTAGTCCACAAATTGCCTGTTTTGTCTAAACTTTGGATAACATTTCTTTCAGCAGCAACACAAATCGCGTCAGACTTGCACGTGCAACGTCCGATAGGCCTCCACTGCAGGCTCACGTGATTCAGTATCAAAAAAAGGTCTTAAAATGACGATAATATTGTTTGTCGCAATTATTTCTGGGACCATATATCGTGCAAAACACAAAGTAGTCGTGACAGGCCTATTCATATGTGACAATCGCCGAACAAAATGGAAAGGGGGGGGGGGCAGAGAGGCATGGTGAGTGTGTCTTTACCTTGTACACTTGACCGTAGGTTCCATTGCCAACCACTTCCACCAGCTCGAAGATACCTGCTGGATCCTGGAGAGCGACAAACACACAGAGTCAGTGAGGAAGGAGAATCGGGACAGGAGGGATGGGAACCGGAGAAGTGTAAAAAAGTGGTGCACATTTCGGCGAGGGGCAACAGGGTCACGCCGAGCACAACTATGAGAAGCTCTATATGCTCGGACCTGAGGGCAAACGGGAGAAACAATGCAGTGCCGCAGAAGGATGTGGACTGAGGAAGTGGTGCTCGCAAACTGTGGATCACACTTTTGAGCTTACAAGTGAGGAAGACATCATTTAACAAAATGTCCTCAATGTGCAATTTCACTGACTGGGGGAGTATTCTTAACCGTAGGAGATGTAACATGTCGTTACATTAGTCTTGCTTTAATGTGATGTCGTCTTTTTATATCTTTTTTTAAAATATACATACAGATATGTGACCTGAAAACCGTATTATTGTTGGAACGCTGATTTCAATTGTCTGTGATTTGTATGTTTTTGCGAACCCACTTTGCAAAGCTGCTTCTGAAAGGTGCTATATAAATAAAAAAAAGTATTATTATTATGATTATTATTTTGTCTACACGGCCATGGCATCACACGGGCCCAGCCGTCAGTGTCAGCGTGGGACTGTGACAGAAAAACACCGTGGCAATAAGAAGACATTGAACGCAACACATCGACGAGCAATAGATCACTAGTATTCACTGATTTGGATTAAAGCAACTGATTTCTTGTTTGTGTTTCCTGACATCAAATACACGCACACACACACACACGCACGCACGCAGCGTCGGGGGCTTTCTCTTCGACGTCGACCACTTGTTGCGCGGTGAACTTTTCGGGCAAACCGAGCCAGAGGGAACTCCGGTGTGTAAACACCGCCGCTCGCAAAGCTGACAACAGACGGGACGCGGTGTGGAAAGCAAGCGCCCAGTCGCGGCACGAGACAGTTCGGTAAAAGGTTCTACAGCTGTGCGTAAAAAGCTCGTGCCGGGCGTTTAGACGACTTCCAAAATCTCTTGACAGCCCACAGAGCTGTCGCTGGGAACCGTTGCGTTCGTAAAGGAACACCCGACCACATCCTGCACTGTTTACTCAAACTTTCTCTTTAAAAAAGAAAAAAAGAAAGAAAGAAAGAAGACAACGTTTCTCTCCTCACCCGCAAAGCTGCGAGGTCGATGCTGTCCAGACTCCGGGTGGTGTTCTCCCTCGACATCGCTGCCAGTCACTTTGTCGGCGTGTCGGTGTTCGCGGGACGAGTCATGGACGGACGGACGGTCGCGAGTTTTTCTTTTTTTCTCTCTCTCTCCTCCACACACAAAAAAAAGAACTAACGGGTTTTTCCTCCCGACGGGTCCATTCGGAGGTTTGAGTCGAGCTAGCCGACGTCAAGCTAACTGCTTCCGGACACGACTTTCAGAATAGTTGTCTGCGTCAGCGCGCGCGTTAATAAAATGAATAACGTGTGTGTTTGTCTCCGTTGTCGAAGAGGCGAGACGAAGCAGCGACCATCGCGAATACTATAAAAGTCAGAGATATTCGAAACATGTCAACTTCAACGTGAAAGCGGTCGGCTCACTAACTGCGCAGCTTTAACTTTGAAATTGCAAACTCTTTGTTTCCGGTTGTATTTGCGCCACCTTACCTTCGGGTATTTCGCTCCAGAGGAGTGACTTTTGAGAAATGTTTGACTTGGGGTCAACCCCGGAAAGACGACGGGGCGAGGAGCTTCTGCTTTGCCAACCCCCCCGTCCCGTTTCAGCGGTATGCGCGTCCTTACGCAGCTGAGGGAAAGTGATGAAACGTAGACGTAGTACACAAAAATGTCTCCACGTGTATCCGTGCGTCCGCGGCCGTGCGTGCAAACAAGGTTCAAAGTCCTTACGTTACTCCAAAAAAAAAAAACAGTCATACATATAAAGGAGAATGGACAACATGTTTGTTATCGACTGAGATTAACTGAAAGGAACTTGCACACATGCAGTACACTGAGAAATTTAAAGTGGGACCACTCTGAAACACACCGATCTTCATTCTACAGTGTACAGTCAATTTGTGGGTATTTGCAGGTGTCTCATTGCTGTTCCAGTTGTACATCATCCTGTGACAGTTTGCATCTTAAGGAGCGAAGCTACGATTCACCTTCCCCAACATGAAAAAGGAAGGCGGTGGTTTTAGCTACAACAGCTACTTTTTTCTGACAGTAACACTAATTGATGCACGCGTGTGTGTCCAGTTCCACAAGGGAGAATCATTTTTGACTCATATGATTTCTTTAGAAAAAGTGTAATTTTATTTGGAAGCAACTTAGAATGTGTCACGTGCCTTGCGTGTCAGTGGGGACATTCTTAGTCATTTTTAAACCTGTACCAATGTCCTTTTTTAATCGACATCATATCTCACAAGAAGCCGGACGTGCAGCCTTTATATCATTCCAACTAAGTTTCTTAAAGGTGACATATGATGCAAAAAAAAACACTTTTTCAGTTTTTTTTGCACTTACACAATCGTATCTTTGTGTATCTGTGGAGCCTGCCGGCCCACAAACTGTGAAAGAAGACCAACCCTGTTGTTGTTTTTTTGTGAGCTGGCTGAACCCTACAGCCTGGCTCTGAACCACTGGTTCAGATTTCTTTCCCACTCTGATGTCACAGTTGGACTCTTGTGGGGTAACCCCGCCTGCAATCTGAAAAGCTGAACAGTTGGGCCGAGGTATTTTGTTGATTTTTAATAGCTCTGTAGAAAATGTATGGAGCCAGAATTTGGTCATATGTACAGCGCACAAAAAAATGACTCGCGAGCGATGTCTGCGATTTGACTCGCGCATATATTAACCATCGCGCGCAGATTTAAATCCCTTGAGGCTCAAGAGGGTCTGCTGTCGCTCGCGGGAAAAGCAGCTCCGCTGCTCGAGGGGTTATTTCTGCGCTCGCCGTGAAACATCTTACACTCGCGCGAGAGGCGGCTCCGCTGCTCGTGGAGCGCTTTCTACGCTCGCGGAGAAAGTTTTGGACACTTTAGGGGCGGAGCCTCTGGACTTTGACTGACAGCTCTTAGGGAGCCTGGAGTTGCCGGGTTGGATTTTCACGTAGGTAGGATACTGTTGGCTAGGCGAGAGACAGTGGCCGCATCGGCAGTGTGATATCTTCGTATATCAATGATCAGCACCCAGGCATTTCCACTTCTCGTGACTTTATTCAGGGAGCTGGCAGAACATGATAACATGCCCAACGTGGGAGTAAAACCTCTCATGCCTCCGGCCATATACACTCTCTCTGCACCTGGCTATATGTAATTCCCATGAGTGTACTCCTAGAGCCCTCTACTGGCCCGGGACTGTAACAACATATAACTAGTCTCTTCATGACAGGCAAGAGAGTCAACGAACGGTAATATTCTCTATTCATACATTTTCAAGTAGGCTGTAGCTGTCAAAAACTGCTTGATGGCTATGTTTTGTTAGCTACCTATAAAACCTAACAATGTTTTTTGCATGTATAAAATCAACCCTGTAATGCACAGTCAAGCTATAAACAAACTATAAAATAGCGAATATTACCCTGATCATTTATATACAAAGATATCACACTGCCGATGCGGCCACTGTCTCTCGCCTTGCCAACAGTATCCTACCTACGTGAAAATCCAACCTGGCAACTCCAGGCTCCCTACTTGGTCAAATAATCCAACGCGACAATGCATGTTTTCACTGCTACGCTGATGACACAGATATACGTACCTTCCTCTGTGACCTGGCAACCCAAGAAGCCTAGCTGTTGTTTTCACTTGTCTTAGTGATATCAACTGTTGGGTGGCACAACATTTTCTTCAACTCAATAATTCAAAATCTGAAATAATACTGTTAAGTTGCCCAAACACCAGCCCTTTCGAAAATAGCCTTGGTCCGTTATCGGCTTCAATATGAGGCCCATTGCCAGAAACTTGGGAGTTGGATTTGATTCAGACTTCACTTTTCATTTCAAAAAGGTTGTCCAATCCTGCTTACTTCAATAGCCATGTGAAGATTCAAACATATACTCTTTCTCAAAACTCGACTACCGCGAGTCAGTGAAGTCACTGTGCCACCTCCAACCAGATCAGAACATTGCAGCCGAGCTTCTTACTGCTTTTAATAGACAACATCCCATCAACCCAATTCTGGCTTGTCCCCATTAGCTCCCTGTTTGGTTTACTGTAGATGGTTCGATAACCTCCAGAGGAGATGGAGCCTGTCCCCGCCAACAGGTTTGACAGAATAAGGATGCTGTTCAGCCCAGATCCTCCAATAAGTAGCGCAGACCACGTGTAATGTGGCTGAGCAACCCTCATGTGCTACCGTCAAGTCGCAGAGAGATCACTGTAATTTTGCAAGATGGATTTATTGGCATGCTAATTAATAAGGACATTGTTTATCCAGTTGAAAGCAAAATGTACTGATTATTACAAAGTACCAACCTTGACTGATGTCAGCCTATTGTTGCAGTAAAAAATTCTGGCTCACTTATTTCATGTGTCTGTGAAAGATGATATTTGATATGAAAGAGTAATTCTCATCAGCTGCACAATGGGGTTTCCTAATTAAATCAAACAGACGTTAAAGTAAACAGGCCACTAACAGCCGCCAGTGCTTTGAAAGCAAAAACTTTTTATTAAAATATTACCCTGACAATGCTGCATTCAAATTTGCCCCCCAAACTTCAAAACAACAATTTATTTTAGATTTGTTTGTCCTTCCTCAGTTGTTTATGCGACAGTATTTATTTTCTTTAGCCATGTAATTATGTTTTTAAGTGTAAAATGTATTAGATAGATGGAGCTTGACATTCCAGTCCACTGACTGAGCCAGCAATGAGTCACAGTCAGCATGATGGAATAAGGCTCATTATGTGGTCGGACACAGACACTGTGCGTGCGTGTGTGTATGTATGTGTGTGTGTGTGTGTGTGTGTGTGTGTGTTTGTGTGTGTGTTTGGCAGTAACAGGGAGATTAGTGTGACTGTAGGAGAATGAGAGAAAGATGGCAAGTGACTCTGTATGTGTGTTTGTGTGTGTAAGTGAATGTGACAAATTAAAGCGTAAGGGGGGGGGGCGGCTATGAGTGTGTGTGTGTGTGTGCGTGTGTGTGTGTGTGCGTGTGGTTGTGGGTGTGTGTGTGTTTGCTGCTGTGAAGAATGGTCTCTCTGTGGTCTCACACAGTGGCCCTCTTCACACCAGGGTCAGCTGCCTACACACACACGCTCACACACGCACACACACACACACACGCACACACACACACGCACGCACGCGCACACACACACACACACACACACACACACACACACACACACACTCACTGGACTCGAATCCAACCTAAACAAGACAAGATTCTGTGAAACATTCCGTTTGTCTGTTTGTCTCTCTCTCTGTCATTTCTTATTTTCCGCGTGTGTGTGTTTGTGTTTCTGTGTATCTGCAACATATAAGGTGTTCTGAGTGTAGAGGAAGTTGACATTCCACTTATCTCAACCATTTCCTGAGGGCATGCATGCAGATAACACATACGTACTGTATGTACACCAATAAGCATATACATCAGCAATAAGAGCTGCATCACTGTCACTTTCTCAGAAGAGAAAGGAAGAGGATTTCTCTCTGGCAGACACATCAAAGCTTAAAGCGCTCAAACTTTATTCCAAATTATAGAATATTTTATATACAAGGGACAGAAAATGCAGGCAAGATTTAAATTATGCCCAGCCATGTTGATTATAGTAATGCAGTTAGCAATAATAATTAATGAAAACCTTCAGAACAGCTTCGACTGACACATACAGTTACTGTATATTCTCTGGTCTCTGTTTTTCATTAGGATCAAATCGTACGTCTCTCATTTACACACACATTGACAGCCTGGGGAATGAATAATCTAGAACACACAACGTGGACTTATCTGATGGACAGACACACTGACACCGTAGTGTGTGTCGGAATAGCTTGGCTTGGTCGTCGGGATCCTCTCGAATTTGCGATCAACAATGAATCAGAACCAGCGGGGCAGGTTCCTCGGCCCGAATGCGGATTGACTCCATCGCTGAGGGTTTTCGAGTCTCTGAGTTTGCTGCTATAGACTCTTACTCGCACTCAGAGCCTCCGACCCAAACGCCTTGGAAGAGGACCTGTGCAGAGAGAGTTGGTGGGTTTTGAAGCAGCAGTCGTAGAACAGGCTCTAGAGAAGACGTGTCTTGCTCTGGTGCTGCGGATTGGGTTGTCCGAGGTCACTCAAGGTCAATTCACACTAAGACCTGACAAGGTAGTCTAGCTGCCAGAACAGCATGTCCTCACACCGGATGACGTTTCTTCAAGTTATTTTTCCATCTGAGGACATTTGGTCCCCACGCAAAAAAAAAAATATATATATATATATATATATATATATATATAAAAAACATAATATGAGAATAAGCACACATATATGCATTCTCATATTATGTTTTATATATATATATATATATTTGCAGGGGGACCAAATGTCCTCAGATGGAAAAATAACTTGAAGAAATATCATATATATATATGCAAGCAGAGAGTTTTGCTGGGAGCAAGAGATCCTGCAGAGGCACACTGACGTGATTCTAACCGGCTGGCTGAGCACATCTCTTTATCTGTCTCTGTCTCCCTCAGTGTCTCCTTGTCTGCCATTGCAGACTCACAGACAGGGGTTCGAAAAACTTTAACAGATACAAAATACACTGACACTTGAAAAGCAATAAACCCCTCTGAGGGGCAGTAAGTGTAGAGGGTTGCAAGAGACATTTCTGTCTGAAACGTTGTTCAAATTTGACGAGCGCCCATACCCGTTTCAACTTGACTTCATTTCATTCATAAGCTCTGATTTTACTACCTCTTCAGTGTCTCTTTCCTACTTCCTGTTCTCTCATTTGCCTAGTTGCCACACGGGAGCGCTGTTGCTCATGTTTGCATGTTTGCATTACTGACAAAAACAACCGGATGGGGCTACTTTAAAATATCAGTCATATCAGGAAGTGGCTTTCCCGAGTACCATTGTCCGTCTCACTGCAGAATGATTGAAAATGAGGACACAAGCAATGAGTAGAAATAAAAAAAATCTCCTTATAAATCTACTGTAACGATAATTTGAACACGATTAAACCTGCCGTTCTTTCACATATCGCAGCCTTGTTACGAAACTCACTGTATTTCGTGTAAACAGGATAGAATGCATAACCTTGTTCAAGAAAAAATATAGAGCATATAGTGGGAATAAGGTATTTCAGTGGGCGGAGAAGCACAAGAGACGAAATGCTTATGCTTGAATCTCGTTTCAAAGCTGCAGCTGCTAGACTTTGGTGCTAAAAAAAAAAAAGGGGCGACATTTATCTCCCGTCCTGGCAAACGTGCCCTGGCTACCAGTTGAATACCGAATCGATTTGAATATCTTGTCTTGGCCCTTGTTATACCACTGATCTCCTGATCCCATATTCTGCCACTGGGTCACTTAGATAATCCTCACAACAAGTCACTTCAGTCAGTCAACGGGACCCAGACTTTCCCTGTTGCTCCCCAATAGCCCCGGAATAATAAGTCCTGTTCCACAATTGCTCATTTCAAATAAAGTCCTGCCTCTTTAATCTCGCCTTTGCTTCAGCCTGATTCCGGTCTCACGGTCCTATCAATGTCTGTCGTTATTTCCTGATCTCATTTACTTTGATCTAATTCTGTCACATTAATGCATCTTTCTCTTGCACAGCCTTTACCTTCTTCCTTTTTCTTTTTCTTTTTTTTAATCCATAATTGTATTGTTTTTCCTTCACCATGCTTAGAAATGCTTGGCTCAACTCATGTAGTGGTGACCCAGACTCAGTGAACAGCCTGGCAGCAGCACAGGGATACTTCCCTTTCTTTACTTCTTTTTGTAGGCCAGAGTCATCGCTGCTAACCAATAACATGAACATAGCTGTGGTCCGCTGCCCGTCTCGCAATGAGGAAGATGTTGCCATGGCTGACTTGGCAACACCCATTTACACCTGGCATTGAAACGTGTTTTGTTTTTTAAATATCTGGCTGGATGTGCATCCACCTACATTATCCCTTTGGTACGATAAATTATTGTCAATTCGGCCCTATGAGAGGTCATCCAATGTGTTGCAAGGAACCTTAGATGAGTTAGTAAAAGAGTGGTCGCCCCTTTTGGGAGTAGAGCGGTCCGTAATAAGCAGCCTCGGAATTGACTAAGCAAAATACACGCTCGAAACCTTTTTTTTTGTTATGTATTTATTTTTCTTGCTGCAATTGTCGCCCCCTTATGCGTTTTTGTCACTGGTGTTGTGTCGATTGTCTCGATCGGTTACGCGCGTCTGTGTTTGGTTCACGTGTTCGTGCTGGGGCAGCAGCATGAGAAAGATGTGTGGGTGGAGAAAAAAACCGTTGACTGTATGTGCTGCTCTCATATGAAACACTTTAAAAGAAGTGTGTTGGGCGATCGGAGACCAGAGAGAAGAGGCGACTCAAAGTGAAGGAGCACACGTGCAGCTTCACAGATGGACACCGTGTTCTTGCATTCTCCACCCCCCCCCCCCCCCCCCCCCCCGTTATTTGTTGTTTTCGTTGATCTGCACAAACGAGAAGAGGATGTGACGTGAGCCGCTTGTGGTAAGTGGGTCTACTTTGTGGGCTGACTCATCATTTTGCCATCATGTCATCAATGTACTTTTTGGAGACATTCTGTAGATCTCACATGGAACTTACAGTCACACCAGGTGTGTCCAATTCAAGTACTGTACTTACCACCAGCCAGTCAAACCTCACCTCATTCTCAGATCTTTTGTTCATTCTCCATGTTCAAGTGTACAAGTGTGTACACGCGACACACCAGTTTTTTAGTTGAAACTTTAATAAAACATCCATTCAGCACATCACGCACAAAAATCATGAATATTTTGGTTACAGCTGCATTCAACCATAGTCCCGCTGAATGTCAGCAGGCCAAGAAGAGTGTAGCTGTGGTACAGAAGATATTATCCTGACTATAGTAACTACAGCTTCTACATTGCAGTTCACGTGAACGGTCAAAAGTGTGTCGTTGTGTAATTTTTGGATGCTGTCGTTTCGTCATTCATTCTGCTCAATTTTAAAGCCCCAGTGTGTAATTTTTGTACTTTTCTGGCGGCATCAGGTGGTAAAGTTGTAAACCGCAACCCACTGAGCACCCGACAGGGGACATTTTATGGCAGCGCACCGTTAATTCCATTTCCGGTTTCGCGCAGCGCTGGAAGTTCAACGCAAATGCGACGAGTTCTCTGCAACCGTGTTTAATGCTGCGTTCCATTTTACTTTGGAACAACTCGGAACTTGGACCCCGGAAGTCGGCGTGGTCATTTTTATTTCGTCCTCCCGAGTCGCACAACACGACGAAAAAACATTGGTTCTTTGTCCCAGGTGATTGTACATATATGAACACACAATTATGGACAATATATTAAATTTCTGTGAATACGTTCTTCTAAATATTACACTCTGTAGCTTTAATCTAAGCATGTTATCTAAAGGATTTAGGTCGTAGCCAGTTCAACTTTTACTATAGCTTTAACATTGTTTTTGTTTGCAATCTTTTGGTAGGATATTATACATTTCTCTTCACTTTTCCAAATCAATTTCTCCCGACACTATTTTGCGGCTGCACCAATGACGCAAAATAGTGGCTTATTGGCTTAGTCCCACCCAAGATGATTGTAACTGGTGTAAAGAAATACAAACAATCCAAGTAAGTCAAAAGTCGATTCCAAAAAACCCATCATCAAGGCAGTAACGGGGTGCAACTGTGAATTAGTGGCAATTTTCTGCACCGGCAGAAGGGTTTAACAGCCATTTTGTACTTGAGTCTGATAAATTGCCCATACATCCCGAAGCTGCTCTGAGGTCTCTAGTATTGTTGTAATGACAGAGGTCCAGTAACAGTTGTACGTGAAAAACGGTTTTGTGACCCTGAACAAACCACTGTTGGGGGGATCTGTCAGTGGGATTCCCAGGTGTCTCATACACAAGCCCACGTACACGTCTTCAATGCTCACAGCTCGCACGTGCGACGACGCCTGCAGCATCCTCCTGGGTAAATCCATTGAGAACACATAGCCCAGTCCCAGGGCGTACGGTGGGTACGTTGACTCAGGGAAGACAGACACGGGCATGAACCACTTTGAGCTGCGGTATCGGATAACAAAGGCACCCCTCGCCACCTGCCCTGTCATGTAGAGATGTCGGGGGGCCGCCGCGAGCATGTCAACGAGGTTGTGGACATTGAGGAACATGTCGGAGTCGACCTTCATGGCGTACGAGGTGTTGGGGCAGTGGGAGCTGAGCCACTCGAACATGACCATGGTTTTAATGGTGAGGTTGTTGTAGCTGTCCATGAAGTCACTCTGGAGAATGTCTTGATGTGTCCGGCTTTCCTGTAACAACTAAAGAAAGAGTGATGGGAGACTTAGTACAAAGCAGTCATAATTAGTGGCAAACTGAGTTTTTGTGTGGAGACCAGTTGTGTATTTAAACATCCAGCACAACCGGAACTTCATTAGCATTTGTTTGGAGTCACGTTTTCACCGGCCACCTGGACCCTATCCTGTTAGGTCTGGCCTTGTTAGGTGCTGGGTAGGTTGTGTGCCATGGTGTCTATCAGATGCTCTTTGGCTGAAAATAGCCGTCTGCTGCTGCGACAGACAGGTTTGATGGTAGAAGCTAGACTGAGGCCGCTTTTTCAGACCTGAACTCCGTTTGCCGTTGGCGCATAATGAACGCGGCGGGTCAGCCGCCCTTCTCGAGAGCGGGAGCATGTCTGGAATGTTTCCTGAGATTCCCTGAGACATGGGCTCACTCCCACTCAAGGTCTGGACATTTGCTCACATCCAGAGAAGTTCAGTAAAAATGTCCGGACTTCTGTGAATGTCTCAAAGTAGCCCTTAAGAGTCACTTGCGGGAAAAATCCCCCAAAAAATCCACCATCCACATTAAAGCCCCAGTGTGTAATTCTTTTTCTTTTCTGGCAGCATCTGGTGGTAAAGTTGCAAACCATAACCAACTGAGCCAATCACCGGTGCGCCACTTTACACGAAGGCGACGTATTCTGGACCGTTTTCTGCAACTGTATTAATTGCTGCGTTCCATTGTACCTCGCGATTGTAGCACTTTGAGATTGCTTTGAGCAATTTTTAAAAAAATGAAGACACTCACATGCCGCTCGAGGACCTCGGACGCATCTCCCTCCGTGGACTGTCCCAGCAGGAAGTAGTGGCTGATTACATGGCCCAGCACTGCGGTTTCTTTGCCCCACGTGCTGCGGATGGCGTCGCGGGCCTCTCTGTTGTGGGGTGCGACGGGGATCATAAGGACCAGGAAGGGGCTTTCCCGCCAACATCTGTGTGGCTCGTCCAGTATGAGACGGTAATGGTGTGGGTATGCCACAAAGCCCTCCGCTGTGACCTGTGTAAGCAAAGGGAGTCTGTGTTTTTTTGAGTGAGCTGAATTTATACTCAATGTGGTCCAGGTTCTGATTTGGTTGCTCGGCAATGCCAGATGCTTTATTAGGCTGCATCAGGATTTTGCAATTTTCACAGTTATATTCTTAAATGTTCTTTATTATACGTACAGTAGGCCAAGCGGATTTATAGAAACTGGACCCACATGCAGGTAACTCATCGTTCAGCATTGTATAGCGTGTCCATGGCTGAGAACAGTGTCGTCTGTGGTGACATTCATTCACTCGCAGAGAGCAGGGAATGCAGACGGCACACGGTTTGCAGTATAAGTGGTTAGTTGGATGTTTGACACTGTAAAGGCCTGAACTAGTAAAATAGTCCCGCCATATTTGACTAAATCTCTTTAGTCAAATATGGCGGGACAAACACAAGCGGCAAAACAGTAATTGCAGTATCCACGTCCAGATCTTCCTTGATGCCATAGCCCCGAAATGTAGTGCCGTTTTTTAAGGAGGTGCACGACGCCGGCTGTCCTCACAGCAGGAGTGCAAATCCAGCTTTAGAGCTGATGACTCATTAGATAAACAGGGCAGAAAACAGCACAAATGCATTGTGTGCAATTTTTTCGCCTCATATTCGTAGCTGCCCTTGCAAGATGACATAGGGGCCAGTACATATACTTACACTGAAGACAGCAGTAGTCATATTGTTGCTAGACACTGAGCTTGTTCTCCAAAAGCTCAAAGGCAACGATACTTCAAGGTAGAACATGAGCATTAAAGTCCCCGTCATGAGGAACAGCATCAACAAAATCAACCCCCTCCTCGCCCTTGTCCATGGAGTCTTTTCACTGCGGAGACAAGAGTGAAAATGGCCGCCGTTAATGCCCTTCAACCGCACCGCAGGCTGGAACCAGGAAGTACTCTGCAAATATCACCTCTCCCTCGCCCACTGATGTTCACGTCCTAAGCAGTGACTTGTTTGTAGCCGCGTAGAGACAGTGACGGAGTTTCCATTAAGAGCTGCATCCATCACAAACCACCACGACCACAACCCGGGCCGGGCCTGGAGCAGCAAGCACTAAAACCTCCACAGAGAGAGGGGGGGGGGGGGGGGGGGGGGGGGGGGTGCACAGTGTTACTGCACACGCTTTACTATTTATATCAAGACAAATAGCGCAGTCATTCATACTCTGAACCCTTTTGTAAGACAACACAAACCCTCGCCCAATGTTTTATCATGCAGTCTGCTCTGAATTTCACAACGGCTGCGTCACTGCGACTCAGTGACACTGAATGTAACACTTTCACAAGTACGACTCCAATCGACTCATGCCGTCCCCCAGGTTCCCTGCAAACCAACCGCTGGCGCAACATTTCACCGAGGTCGCAAGCGACCCGAGCATTTAAAAAGGGAGTGGGAGTTGTCACTTCTGATTGCTCCATTGTGTGTTAATCCCAAGCATGCACGCACGATGAATTAGGAGACTATGTACAACATTTTTGAGCCACCTGTGTGGAGCGGTGTCCTTTCTTTTCCTGCCGTTACACTAGTAAAAGTGGGATTGGACATTTGCTCTTACATTGTGCTCACATTGTTCTATCATTGTTAAAATAGAGCTGCGTCATAACCCTGCTGTTTTTTACTCTCCCGTGGTCTGAGACAAAAATAATACCTTAATTGAACTCCAATATACTGAGAAAAAAACGAATGGCTCCCAAGCTTCTTTCGAAACCAGTGAGTATCTTCTGTCACTCTGTGTCAGTAATGCATATAGACACACATACTAGAGTAAGTCAAACCAATAACAAGGAATAATTGAAACCTCAATGACGCTTGCTCAACAGTTGTTCATTACATTTTTTATTTCCACATGTGCATGTGTTGGTAATGCCTGAATGCTAAAAACCTAGCCTTTCCACTTTGAAAATATGTGATAGTAAAAACCACGCAGGCATAAATGCGTGTTTGTACCTGAATCCAGACATTAGCCTCTGATGTACTGAGTGTGACGGATCCACTTCTACAAGACCCAGACAGGGGATATTACTGTAAAGCTTTCTCATTCAGTACCCACGCCGAGTCTCTCACTTCTCTCACTTTATGATTGAGTCAAATTCATTGAAATAAATCTAGACTTACGATTTGGAAAGAGAATTCTGGAGCATTTTCAAGGGAGAGCGAGTCCAGTGCTGACAGCTGCGGACGGCGACTGACAGACACAAAAAATAGCAAGTAATCAGGATGTGCCTCTGGCTGTCTGACTGCACTGTGGTTTGTGGTGGAGCGTGTGAGACACACACACACACACACACACACACACACAAGGCCTCTTTCTGACTCTACGCTGCTCTTCAAAAGTGCGCTGATCTGTGGAACCAGATTGAAGCACAACTGCAGCTGTCGGATATGCTGTGCACAAGTCAGACGCTTATCGTCTTTGAAGCGGTGGCATGGTCGCCGCTATGAGTCGACGTGCGTCCTTGCTGACGCGAGGGCAGGAGTTCGCGATCCGTGCTTGTTAGAGGGAGGTTTGTTTGCTTGTTTGTCACTTGTCATATGAGAGTCAAAGAGGGCGCTTGAGTACTTTCTGTGCGTAAATGAAGTGTGTTTAAGGCGCGGCCCCTGTTCCCGAACCTGGTTATTGAACTTCATTTATTAACAATTTAAATACAAAATAATTACTTTGTAGTTTATTTTATTTACTTACTTATTCATAGGTTAATAAGAACAAATTTGAAACTAATGTATCATGTGCATATTTATATTATACAGTGAGTTATTGATGAGAGAAATGCTCGATCACTATTACTGTGACACCTGTAGTCGTCCATTTATAGATGCAATGGGGTGAAAATTCACAAAGGTCTTGACACATGAGAGTTGACATGCTTTTGAACACGTATCTGAAACCACTTCTTTGTTTTCATTCGTATCATTGACTGCTGAATGAGGAACTGGAGGACGGCGCGGCGGTGCAGCGGGGTCTGAAGCCTGGTTGCGCCTGGTCTCTTCTGCGTGGAGTTGGTAGGTTCTCCTCGTGCCAGAGTTTTCTCAGGTACTCTGGCTTCTTCCACGTGACCTGCGCTCAACGGGGATTGCCTCCAGCCTCCCTGTGATGCACAGGGCACACAGGCATCACAGGGAGGCTAATGGAGGATTTTCTTTTAAAAGGGTGTTTGTGAGAAATTTCTTGCGATGACAACTTCGCTTTTAAAGGATGATTTGTCTTCATTGGCTGAGGGCATCTGAACAACTAAACCGCCTTTACAATTCTGAGTCTTTACTAACAACAAATCTTTGAAAGTTTTTTTTCGACCTTTTGACCACAGGGTTATCGTGGCAGGGATGTAGTACTCGACTTGAGTCGCTATTTTCGGGACTCATGACTCCACTCTGGCTTGGACTCTGACTCGAGGATTAAATGCAAGAGGACTCGAGCTTTCATGAAATCGGACTCGAAGGTGGATGAAGTCCCTGACAACTTATATGTTCAATAAGTCTGTCAATTTCGTCTGTCGCGCCCCCGGGTCGTGAAGACTTTGAATGGTGAAAGCTGTGTCATCTTTGTAGACCCTCTTTAATTTGTGACTTCACTTGGACTCGGACTTGGACACAGTGGACTCGAGACTCGACCCTGTATCGTGGCGTCTCCTCTGAACAGAAAATTTAAAACAGTTTCTGTAATAAATTGAGCCAGTGTCTGATTTGTCCATTCTGGGTTACTGAATAAACATGGTGGTGCAACCTGATGGACTTTGGAACCCAGACTGTGCCCCTCACCTGTGTGCAAGGATGTGCGCTGAAAATGATGAATTTGTAATAATGAGGGTTCTTTTTCTGGAACTTTTGGGATCTCCTCCTCCTTGTTTTAGTGTGCCCGGTATAAATATTCTGTGTGCAGGCACTCTCTACATTCTCACATCCACGAGACAAGGTTTATCACAATATAAAGGGCTCATTCTAAGCTAAAAAAAACATAATGATTCTTAGTTTCAGGTGATTATATACCAATTGAAATATAATCAGCAATATTAAATTTCAATTTTGCCAGGATATACCCCTTAATCCTATACACACCGGACCTGTAATTACTTTCTATTTACTGCAGCTCAACACAGCCCAAATCCTTGTCAACTCACTGTTCCTCATTTCAGCAAATGTTAAAGAGAAGTTGTGTGGGGGAGGAGCTTGGCGTGAAACCTGGCAAAGCATGAAACACAAGGTCAGAGTGGGGAAGAAAGAGAAGGAAGAAAGCATAACAGCTCACGGTGTCGGATGAAAGGCATTCGAAATGTACAAAACAACTCATATAATTTTTATTTGCTCTCCGTTAAATTATTTCAACCAATATATCCAATGAATAGTCAAAGAAATTAGCAGAAATCAAAAGACAACCACTATACTGTATATTGCCATCGAATATAACAACTCAAATAATTAATTATTGTATCAAACAATCTCAAATATCCATATTTCATTGGTTCTAATAAGACAATGACAGTACCTTTTTGTAAACTCAAAACAGAATTCACTTTGCTTAAATACCATGGTAATAAACTTTTTTTTTTTTTTTTAAAGCTCACAAAGAAGAATGAGTTCTGCTTCAGCTTGGAGTCTGGCTTTTTATGCAGTGAAGCCCCTCCTTTGGCTGACCGGTCGTCGTCTGGATTCCGGTAGTCGCGTTGATTAAAACATCAGTCTCTTAGCAGTGTTGTACTGCCGAGAAAAATCAAAAAAACAAAACATCCATCCATCCACCCAACCACTGACAAAAAGTTGAACGGAACGAAAGCAAAAGTAGGACACTTAATGTGAGTGTTAACAAAATGTAGGGAACCAATCACTGTCATGTATAGGTCTATGCGTCAGTTATGGAAGCTGTACAGAGATTATTATAACAAACAGATATTTAAAGAACAAAGCCTGGAAAACAATTCTCTCCTACCTTTTAAAACGACAAACCTTTTGAATGTAAAATAAATATTGAAAATGTTTTTGGAGGGACACCTCCTATTTTTCCCTTTATTCAGTTTTTATCATCACCTCGTGGCCGGACAGAAAACAAATATACTGCATCAACATAAGACGTTTCATTTCCTCCGTGTTAAAAGAGGCTGCGACAAATGACTGTGTCATTTACTCTTTTATCTATGTTTATTTGATTATCTTTTTTTTTTATCTAAATGGGTGGTCATGCAAATAGAAAAAGCCAAGTCCTTTATGCTTTTAGCCCGGTGGTGAGAGTTGGTGGTTCACCCCTCGGACATTTTCGCCTCTCGATGAAATAACTAGTTGCTGTTAACTGGGTCACAGTTTGACGAGCTGGCTGGTTTTTCCCCCCTCCTAGTTCAAGAAGTAGCATTATAGTCAACTAGTTTATGCAACTAGATAGCTTCCACCGACTCCAGCTAACTGTGCTTTCCCAGTAAAATAAGTTTTAGCCATTGTTTTCTGCATCACTTGCTTGAAGTTCTTCCAGACTACCATTTCTGATACACAACGGCTTTTTTGGGGTTCGGCTTCTAAGTGCCATACCAGGTAGCCAACTAGGAGTTGTACTTCAAGAGGTTGACTTGTTGTTTTAAGGTGGACTGGTATTCCAAAAGCATTGCTTGAAATCGACCTTGTCTCCTGACGAGCCACCTAGTCAACAGGTAGATTGGAATTCTGAGAAGTTGCCGATGTGGAAGATTGACCGGCGTTTGCGCTACTTTTTGCTTTTCCGTGGACCGATATTTCCAAGTAGTCGAGCAGCTGACGAGTCAACTGGTTTCCACAGCCGGTGTGCGAGTGGACTGGGATACTTCGTTGTGCTCCGAGGTCCAACGTGGTAGCTAGTTTGACACACAGACTTCTATTGGCTGTGGATCCAAAGTCATCTTTAAGGTATCCTGGCCCCTTTTCATGGACTTTACCAGTTCATCATGTCCACATGTCCATATCTGTCTATAAACACTCTGCTGTCAAATTCATTGAACCAGTCATGTCGTGTAATAGCATTCCGCCTCTATTAAACGGCATTGGCCACCCCTCATACATACCAGTTTGTATCAGTCGGTAACCAGTTGGTCCAAAGGTTTGACAAAATGAATCCATCTGTTTGTGAGGAATGCAGTCATTACACCCAACCACTGTGAATCTCAGCCTTATACAGTCTTTAAGAAGTCGTTTTGTCCACAGCATGGGGTGAGAAGGCCCAGAACGAGTCTCTACTGACACTCCGACAGTCTGTACACAGTCCAAAAGCACGATGGAAACCAGTCGACCGACCAATCTACCCAAGGTCCAAAAGCCAGTGAAAAAAAGCAATCTGCAAACCAGTTTGTATCCAGTGCCAGTTGAGCACATCTACCAGATGTCAGAGCTTAGTTCTCTGCTGGTGAGAGGTACGAACGTGCTGTTCAGGTGGAGTTCCGGCTTTTTCCCAAGCGTACTGCTCTGAGGTACCTAGGGAGCACACGACACAACAGTGATCAACAGGAAACCTTCCCTAAAACCACAAGTCTTAGACAAAATACACAATTAAAAACATTCTACATTATATACAGTATTACAGCATGCAAGAATAGCACAAGGACACACGTATGACAACTATACAGCTATATGAAAACTATTTCCCAGTCTGTTAGAATAAATAGAGGTTATATAATAGATGATACAGTTTTTTTTCCTATGTTTTCGTTTATCCAAACAGACCTCTTGTTCCCCAGTGAGCTGCTCTGAACCCCTGGGGAGAAAAGAGGGGTTTCACTTTTAAGTACATGCACACAAACAAGAAAAAAGGATACACTGTGCAGATGTTGGATGCAGGGCACTGCCTAACTAATTATCTAACTAACTAACTAACTCACTAACTGACTAACACACTGTAAGTGGCACTGTCTTTTCTCTCACCTGTCCATTCAATAGTGTCATAGGGATGTTGCAATAGACGTGGCGCCCCCCGGGTCCCAGAGTGGAGAACTGCACGGTGGAGGGAGGTGGGAGAGGAGGCGACATGGAGGAAGGCGGTGGGGGAAGCTGGAACTCGTAACTGCGGCAGAAATGCCTCATCTGGGCTGCTGTAGCTGTGTGACCCCCCGCTAGTGGCAAGGTCATCTGGTTGTAGTCCGGAATCTCTGTCGCCAAGGCAACCTGTGTTCAAAAAAAAAGCCTTCTTATAAACTTTTTTTATAAACAGCTACAGTGCAATATAAGAGATTTTCAGACTGTGATTTAATTGCTGGATGAACTGTGGCTCTATTATTTTATAAAGGGTTCAAAATAAATGAAGCTGGGACTTCTTTCTTTTAGAAAGGGCTCAAGTCTCATCTTCGGATTCGGGCTTATAAAAATAATAAGGGTAACTTTAACCACCAGAAACAAACTCTTAAGTAAAATCTGGCTGTAGTAATGTAGGTGATACAGCCGGTTTGGCCACCGTGACCCTTGAGCAGGTGAAGCATGTCCATGGGTCACCCCTCCCTACACAACATTGGTCTGGTCATTGTAAAATGTTGCTAGACCAAAGGTCTAAACTAACTCACGTGTACTATTATTTACATCACATTTTTAATGACAAGCCACTAGCCTGCAGAAACGACAATATTTTTGGGTACACTGTATAGATGGTGATTCGGTTAGTTTGGAGGGTTGGGCGTGTTTCCTCTTATATTTTGTCACGTGCATCAATTCTGTGCTGAACTTGCAAACTTACATATATTTTGAAATGTGGAAATAATTATTTATTAACAATGTATTTGCTTCTCCAGCCCCTTTGGAGAAGACTGTACTTTTTTTTTTATATTTTCCACTAGTTTCAGTTTTATAGGTTTATATATTCGTGCCTGCCACAGAAGCTTGCAATCCTTCCAGACTAGTTAGAAGTTAAATCAAGTTTGGGTATTAGCGATCTTTTAAAAAAATGTATTACATACAATTAAACCCTGCTAGTTTGATCCTTCGCAGTTATAGACCTAAACTCCTACAGCCAATCACACTGTACAGTTTAGTGGTAGTTGTTCATATGAATTCATCAAATGTTATAGTAAATTTGTGACCTATAAAATCCAATTTGTCTGTCAAAGTGTTATTGTCAGTCAGAGGTGAAACAGCTGACCTGATGATGTCCATGGCGACTCTCATTAGGGGGCACCAGGGAGGCAGAGGTGGTTGTCATGGCAATTGTGGAGACGGTGGTCTGTAGGTCACCAAAGAGGCCCTGTTCGCCCGAGTCCATCACCTGTCGCCACAGAAACAAGATTACATTGTGCAGATACAGACAAAAGTTCTGGTGAGCACATTTGTTACCGTTAAAAAGGTAAAACCAAAGCCATAGTTTGTCCTCTGCTCAGAAACATTTAGCTAAACTTCACTTGGTTGCATTAACGTATTTGGTTCATGTCATCACTGACACTGTTCATTATCCAAACAAGTGTGGACAGTAAATAGTAGTCGTAGTCCTTAAGTCGAGGTGGCATTTCACAGCCTGGGCAACCAGACGAATTGTGGGAGCTCATTTCAATTTGCTCTGCCAGAATACGGTCTGGATCCCCTCCATTGGGAAGGGATTTTCCCTCCGGCAGAAAACTCGTCGGTCCAATCACAGCCGATTATCTGATAATGGGCGGGGTTTATACCACGACACGGGCGGAAGCGTTCACATTTCTCCCACAAAGACGGTAACAAAGTTAAAGTGCTGTTTCCTGCATGAAGAAAAAAATAGGCTGCAATTGTAAAACAAACAAAGAAAATCACATAACTGGTGTTAATAAGATAAGAGAGCACAGGTGCAGTGTATGAACCCCCAAAATACTTTAGCACTTTTAACGTGATTACTACTCTCATTATAACTGCCCCAGTTCCACGACGTCAAGGCTTTTTCGTCACCGTGGGACATTAAGATTTGATCCACTCTGCTGCCGTCGTACGGTTCACTCTGTATTTATTGTTTCTCCATGATTATTCTGCAGTACCAAGCAGCAGGTGAACATCTCTTTGCTAATCAGGGCATACACCACCTGAGGTGTTAACACGTGGTCGACGTGGTCACATTTTCCCCCTTTATCATTCGGATTTTAATACATTAGCTTATTGGGCATCTCCAAGGCCAAGGCCATCTGTTCGTGTCACCCAGGGGAGCGTAAGTAAAATATGCTAGACTTCCACAGTATTACTCCCAAGCTCCTGGTCATGCCATATTGTATTCTGTATACATTTTACAGAATACAATATGGGAAGCAGGGAAGGGGTTTCACTACAATGTGCAAATTCATGTGTTTTCAAAGTTACTTTATTCTCACTGTCACAGTTGGGCATAGCAAGGTATCAAATGGCCCCTTGTTCATTTCTTTTGGGGGCCAATGCAAAGTTTTGTGGAAAAAAAACTGTAAACACAAGGAATCTAAAGTGATTTTAGACTTTTGTATATACCTGGCGTCTGGACAGAGTCTCTCTGCGTTTAGCAGGCATATCGTAGACCACCTGTTTCCAAAACTTGGAGGACAGCTCGTTGCTTTTAGGACCCCTCCACTTGATGATAGACAAAACCTGGCGAGGAGAAGAAGACGAGAGGTGAAGATATTTTTGCTGCTCGTGGACGATGACGCCCTTCAGACAGACTCCCCCTCTTGCCTCTCTCCCTCCATCCCCCCCTTTCTCTGGTTACCTTGATCGTATGTTTAAGTGCCTCGACCTCTTGGTAGTTGATGACGTTCTTCAGGTCGGCACACTCTATCATGATCACCTGGACACAGAACCACGGATGGAGAGGTGTTTGGGAAGGGAGAAATATGACAATCTCGTCAAAGCCGTTGTCATTATTGTTCAAAGTACAGAGCACATGTAGTGATGTCATCAAGCCAGGGAAGCTAATAACACACATCTGTCTATCCTTTAGACTGTTTTCCTGTTTACTCTGTGATCCACACCTTGATCTCCCCGGTAACCAGCATGGAGTGGAGGCGGGTCTCTATCTGGAAGATACTCCACCCTCGTTTGGCGACAAACTCTGGGGTCAAGATGATGATGAGCCGTCTGCTCTGCTCCACGCTGCGAGCCAGGTCCTCGATATAGGCTGGGGGGGGGGGCGGAGCGAAAAAAGACAGACGGGTTGTCATTGAGATTGAAATGAAGAACCGGGCATGACCTGAGTCGGTTGCGAGTGGCCACTGAGGCCCAGAGCATGGCGCACACTCTCGTGCCCTCTCACGTGGACAGTCCACCAACACAGAGACGTTGTACAACCACTGTGCGCACACACTGTCATGGAAACATAGGGATAATATACAACTTGTGTTTATAGAGGGAATGAATGGTGCTACAATTATTTCCTCGCGGACAACAGATAGGTCCGGTGTAGCCTGTTGGACGTGTTCTCACACATCGTGTGTTTGTAGCATCGTGTGAATAAGACACCTTCTTAAATGGAGTAATCGATGGAGTGGATGCTGATTCAGGAAGACACCTCGAGAGAGAGAGAGAGAAAGAGAGAGAGAGAGAGAGAGAGAGAGAGAGAGAGAGAGAGAGAGAGAGAGAGAGACATCAGCTGCTCTCAGATTGTTTCGTCTTGCCATAGATACGAAGGCCTTCCTCGGTGCCTGAGAGGACTCATCTTGAGAGTTTGTCAGGGGAGGATAGACGAAAAATTCCACGACATCTTCAGTGTTGTTGCTGTAACAGTCGTGCATTTATGTCTCCAAAAGTTGAGAGTGAGTACGAGAGACAGAACATTTTATTTATAGTTGATTTAGAGGAAAAGCTACAACCGCCTTCAAAAGGAAAAAGGCAGCGATAGTGGAATTTAACATGAGTGTACAGAGGGAGAAACCTCTCAATATCGCATCTGCCTGACTCGTGCCGCATCCTCGAAGTCACTTCATCCATAAATGACAGGGGGAGATTGACAGGAGTGTGCGGCAAGGGTGACAGAAATGCCTGCGCGAGAGTTTCGGCCCTGGCATCAGCCTTTTTACTCAGAACTCAGAAGAGGGCAGGTGATGAGATGCGTAAAGTGGGCCGATCTGAGCTGGAGCTACTCTACGTGTCCATATCAATAGGAATCAGAGTTCACTGCGACGCTTGCAGAACTGCCTGAAATATTTCTGCCGCTTCACGTCAGCCTTTTTTTCCTCCCCATCGTGTCCCATTTCCACTGGATTATTGGTGACATTCTCAATGTTGTCTGCACCGCGCATAACCGACATTTGCTCATTATTTCTGTGACTTGGAGTTACAGAAAATCTCTGTTCTGCGAACGACCAATTGCCTGCCCCCCGTACGTCTCTCTCTCTCTCTCTCTCCGTCACCATCCCTCCACTTGCTAACTAAATTAATGACAGAGGCTCGCCAACAACACATTGCAATTTCACGCTCAATCTGAGAGGCACAAATAGCGCAGAACAAACCAACATTCTCCCTCTTTCTTTCTCTCTTTATCTCCCTCCTCTCTCCTCTCCTCAACATCTAACCTCCCCTCCTCCCCTCTCCCGCCCGTCACTTCATCTCGCTGCTCGCTATGTTTTTCTGGGGGGATTATGTAAATCAATTAATTTGAAACAGCACAAACCGGCGAACCCGTCGCCCGCCCTCTCCCTGTTTCCCGCGGTTTATTTCTCGCGCTCGTGTTCATTTCGGCGCGCTAATGGAGTGGATAATTGAATGTGGTATTTTAGGTCGCGTCCCCGCGCTGCTCTGTCGATGGCTTCGGTGAGTAGTGGAGAGGGGCACCTCGCTGGGTCTGTTCGTCGCACACCGCGTAACCTTTTGGCCGGTACACGCGGCTCAGACAGAGTTATGTGCGTGTGGGTGTGCACGGTGGACATTTGTAATTTCGGATGTTTTTGGGGCGCAGAGCGGAAGCCGCAATTTGGGAGGACATGTGACTTCTCCATCTGCTCCCGGCATGCGGTGTTGTGTGTGTGTGTTTACAGGAGGCATCCTCTTGGTTAAGGGCAGACTATGTAGAGCGTGCTGATTCGTTATGAGCCATATTTAAATACATTTATTTATGTATTTTAAAGGAAATGTTAAATAATGCAGGAAACCCATTAGTCTGTTCCTTTCTCGCCACGTTATGAAACTACATATTTAGTGACTGCATCCTTCTCCCAGAGTTTTTGGGGCAGGTTGAAAAAGCATTTTGTCAACTTAATGCTAATACGAAGGGGATAATGGCTCAATATTTTATTTCTTGCGTTAGTTTGAAAGCTCAGTGGAATTAACCTGGGACCTGACGGACTATTGATATGTTTTGCAGTGTTTTTTTAAGCACTGAGCAGGTACAGAATATTAGAACCCCTAATGCACATTACGTTCCCTTAAGCACACACCTTACCTGAAGAATATCAAAGTCAGACAGATGTCGGATGCATCAGTAACCGATACCATATCAACAAATGGTGGACATACAATGTGTGTAAAGTCCGGATGAAAAAAACAACACATGAACAAACCACACAACATAATGTTGAGGAAGACTGTAGGTTTGAATCTTAGCGTAGTTACACATGCGAATGAGGTTTCGCAGAGTGTCCTTTTAGATCTCGTGTGCGCTGGGTGACCCTGTGATTTTTAATATGGAAAAAATTAATTATTAATGAGCTTTAATGAGCTCCCTCATGCTTGCTTCGGTTGTACTTTAAGTCTCAGTCATCCTGACCGTCGCACACTCATCAGCTCCCGCCGTCATTCCCTGAGCCTGTCCTTCCTGCAATCAGCGGTTAATCAGCTGGTCTCGAATACCCAATAGCGTTGCAGCACGCCTGCCTCATTAGCCTATCATCTTGCTGCTGTTTGTTTGAATATGACCTCTCTCCCTGCCTTCGTCCTCTTATGCTGCTGTTCTGCGCTCCCTCCGCCTCCCTTTCACCGCCCAGTCTGTGCAGACTCATGGGATTCTTCAATCCATCACTCAGCAAGTCATCAACCACCATCACCACCAGTGTCCGGACTCCATGGGGGGATTTACCTGCTGCTGATCAGGATGCCCTCGGCTTCAATATCTCCCCATGGAGTCTATGCGCCAAAGACTCAAAATATCAATATTTTGTCATCACATATCACTTCTGTTAAACCTGTAATAAATAAAATGTCGTAATTCACTGTCTCTCCTGATTGGAATGTGCATATGAGTGTGTTTGGGACAATTTTAAATGTGTGTTTATTTGATACACGCACGCACTACATTCTAATGTAAATGCTTCATTCACAGCAGCAAGCAAGGCCAGAGCTGAGCTCAACAGTGATAGATGGAGGTCTGAGTGTGTGTATCTGTGTGTGCATGTGTGTGTGTGTGTGTGTGCCTGAAATAGTGACAAATCTGTGCAAGTATATCCTCAGTTTTTCTCCATATGTCTTTCATTTTTTCAGCCCAGCTTCAGTGAATCACAATGTCTCAGTGCTCTGGGTTCATATTTAGAGACCATACATATGTGAATGTGACTGTCTCTGAGCAGCAGCTTCAGTAAATATGTCCACATGCTGTCCTCAAATTGTCAACGTAGAAATGGAGACAAACGACCGTGTTGTCAGCTTGACCAGGAAAGATGACCAGCGCGCAATCCTTCACCGTGTTCACGAGCAAACATTGGATCTCGAATCTCTTCGCTTTTACAACACAAATAATCCAGATGTTTTTTTTCTTCCACAGCTCCCGTTGTTCATGCATGGAGGCATCTGTGGTACTTGTCACAATGAGGACTCAACATGAGCTACTGTAAGTTGAGGAAAACACCGTTCACAGTAGATCGGGAACGATCTGTGAGGCAGAGCGACGTTGTGCGTGCGTGTTACGTATCGGTGTTGTGTGGTTTGAGTGCAAATGTTACACACAGCTGAGAGCAGACACAGATGTGTGTACCTGTTTGTGACTGGGTTACGGTGTAATGAAGACCCACATTCAGCCTTATTTCTTCTGACAGAGTGATGAATTCTGGGTATTGGGAGGTACAGTGTTCCACAGAGAGAGTGAGAAGTGATGTGTGTGTGTGTGTGTGTGTGTGTGTGTGTGTGTGTGTGTGTGCGTGTGTGTGTGTGTGCGTGCCGGGGGTGCAGAGGAGTGGATGAGCTAGATAGATATATAGATGGATACTTACTGCTGCTGGGTATTAAATCTCTGTCCGGTATGAACAGCTTGTAGCCATAATGTTTCTCCAAAACATCCGGCAGGATCTCCAAAGCGAACGTCTCCTCGTCGCTGCTCGTCGTCCTGCCACAGAAGACAACAACGAAAATGGCTCCAGATTGAGAGTTAAATGCAAAATCATCAGTTAATCTCTAAGGCGACGTGTGATGTACTGTAACATCATTAAGCCTGATATGACCTACTGCTTCTTTAAACATGACCAGCGTCTAACAAAGACGACTGATACTGTGAAGCACATGCAGGAAGAAATTGGTCATAGTTAGTGTGGTAAGTGTAGCATCGTTTTTAAATATTTTTTAAGGGAAATTCATATATCATTCTCTTTCTTTTCAAGGGGTCAGTGTGGAGCTGGAGCCAGGATGAGATTCATTGGTGAATTTCGGAGGTGTCGATATTTTGTCACTTTAGTGAGAGCCGGGCTCCCTGTCTCCACCTGCTTCCAATTTCTTATTCTAAAGCTATGGCAAAGTGTAACCATGTCCTGACGCCAGCTCCACACATGACGTGCAGACATGAGGGTGGCATCCCTCTTCTCGTCCCACTCTGAGAGAGAAGGTACACATCAATATGTAAGTCGGTGTTACATCCGGTCCGCTGGAGAGCAGCGACTGCTCACTGCAAATGTCCAGCACACATGATCGACCCGAGCAAGTCCTTCTTTTTTTTTGTGTGCGTGCTGCACAGCCACTGGCGGCCCTGAGTGTGAGGCCCAGACAGCTCACCTGCCCAGACAGTCCAGGTCCACTTTAGTGTAGGACAGGTAGGCGTCGTACTCCTTATTATCTGCGAGGGTCGAGAGACAACGGAGTCAGACAGAGAGGACAGGGGAGGTTTGAAGCGCTTTATTTGCATTTCACCTTTAAAGCCGGGTTACATATACCTCTGACCTCCCTAACAGCTGAAGGGAGACATGGAATCACAGCACAGTTTATTTTTGTTACAACTGTAAAGATGGCAACGTGATTCTTTCTCACATGTTGTGCTTATTGTTTTATTGTGGTCTTGGTGTAAGCTGTTTTTTAAAAGTACACAGCTGACTTCCTGAATGAGATCACTTCTTGATATATATATAAGATAAGATAAGATAATACTTTTTTAATCTTTGTAAGTAAAACTACTCCTTATGCATCCGCATAGCCCGTTTCATTGTCAAATGCTATATTATTTAATTATTCATGTCTCATGCATTAAAATGTCTTTATCTTTCTGTAGCTAGTCAAGGTGAAGCTTCTTAAACTGTTACAATGCAACAACATATTCAATAAATTGACCTTTATCTGTAAAGGCACAAGTAAGTACAGTACCGCATGGTAGTACCTCAAAAGAATGCACTCAAGTACAGTACATATGTAAGTGCATTTATTGAAGTATAGTTATTTTCAACTATTTTCCAGAGGTATAGCACTGGGATTGGCTTCAAATTCCACAAAAGACTTTATTACAGCAGCAGCAAAAGAAAAGAAAAGACAGAGGAAAATCAGCTATTCACCGTTGGAGCACTAAAGCTCAGAAAAACCTTGCAAGGACTATGAGACCGGCGTTGAACTTTAAGTGGAAATCAATACTTTGAATCAATACGACCATCACGTCTCTGTAAATTTCCTTCTGCTATTTTCTTAAATTTAGCTATAGTTAATATGCTTGCATGGATTTGTCAATTTTTACTCTTCAAAGGGACTTTAAAAATAAAGCTCATCCTTATTTCATCAATGAACACAAGAAGAATCGGCAAATCAACGAAAAACTAAATCATTTATTAAATTTGATGCTTTTTTAAAAAATACATTTGTCATCAGTTTGGAGCTTATTAATGTTAATTGTGGGTTTTATCTGCATGTTTCTATCATAACACACCGTTGACTCTTCACTCGGTATCGGTGTGGTGTGTGGGTGTCGTGCGGTGGGACTGGGCACTGAACCGGGCTTACCGTCCTCAGTCTCGTCGCTCCCAAAGTGTCTCCTGTAGCAGAGCATGATTTCCAGGTTGTAACACTTATAGAGTGCCGTCAGGACCCCCAGCAGCAGCAGTATGACCCCGAGACCACCGGCCAGCTCCAGGCGATACATATCTGCAGTAAGGAAGAAGAATCAGAATCAGGTGCAGAAATGGCAAAATAAAAATAAATAAAATAATCACCTATTTCCCCCCAAATATGTGGATGGATTCATTTTCTTTGTTACTCTGCCGTCAATTTCTCCAAATCGGTTGCACAGACTGAAAGTCAGTCACTTACACACACAGGCAGAACTACGGTTATTGACTTTTGTGATTCTTTCTGATGAATCACATGTGTATATTAGGACAGTGAACCGAATGAGGCACCGGGAGACACGCACACGCAAAATGACACGTGAGGCACGTCAACCTAACTCCTGTGAAACCACAGAACCAACTGGCTGTCAACAGGGGATTACTTAGGAGCTCGCGATTACTGTCGATTTAGATTGAATCAGGCAGCAGTTCTCCTTGGACTTGTCCTCTTCGAAGTGTAAAATTGGCTTAGGGAAGTTTCCTTAATCTTGACGTGACCCGGAAGTATTTTATCAGCAGCCATGATAAGAGCCGTTCGGATTCTCTAAATGCTAAGGAAAGGTGCTGCAATGCTTCCTTTCCTATCTCCTTTAGCATCGGGTACACTGAACTAAATGCTTTATTAACTTGAATTTAAAGTTAACATTTTTCAGCGTCTCTGTCCTGGTCCTGTGTCACGGCTCCCGCTGTGACCTGAATAACCATTTTGTTTTGTGTGTGGTTTCAGGCGAAGTGGGGGGGCGCGGCCTCGTCTCGGGCCGCCTGGCTGGGACCCCCGCCTGGTAGTCCTCAGCTCATCAGACATTTGCTCTCAAGCTGAGGCTGGACACACGTTCGAGGCCGGATCGTTCTACCTGTTGTGGTATTGTACACAGCCACACAGTCGAGCACGACACCTGTTCGATGTCGAAGTACTCTTGTTAATCACATTTTCTGTCCAGGACCGATTTTCTGTGAACCCGTGGATGCCTGGAGTCGGCCTCAGCCGAACCGAAAGAGCCCTAACCCACCTTGCCCCTGCGCACCTACTCCGCTACGCACTATTCGGCCTTTGTTTTTTCATTAAACATCCTAAACCTACTTCCTTGTGCGTGGTCTTGCACATCAAGTCTGAAGAAACGAGTACTGAGAGCAGGTCTGCGCACGTTTTACTGAACAGGAGCCACTGTGGCCACGGGTGACTATAGTGTAAAAGCTAAAACAATACAAGTGGAGAAGAATCATAAAGTCCTTAAGAGGACCGGTTTTGTCACACAGCACAATATGTCCTTAATATTTAGTCCATGAATATCTGCCAACTTTAGCCACCATGAGCTGTTGGGCACACCCAGTGAGGCTTGTAGCAGCAAAGCCATTGAAGCGCTGAATTGAGCATTTATTGCTTGTGAAAAAAAAAGAGATATTGATTCCTAAGAGGAAGTATGTGTTGAATAGTCTTTCAAAGTCTGACTGTGTGTGTGGCTTCGCCTTGACGGGAGAGGCAGCAATGAGCCATTCTAGCTGCACTCGAGAGGCCACACAAAGGTTTGATTTATCCTCTAATGGGAGAAAAGGCTTTGGACTGACTGTGGGTCAAGGCAAAGGCTTAGCTTAGGCTGATGTGCACGGCGTATTGGCACTGGAGCCCCTAGAAATTTTTCACAGGGAAGGCCAGATGGGGCGACTGAAAATCTCAAGGGGTTTCACACCGAATGAGGAGAGTTGGAGTTTGGCGCCAAGACGTGCTGCAGTGAGAGAGAGGCTGTAACACGGATGTGAACGTAAGCGTTGAATTTGAAACAACATGGAACAAGATTTGGGCTTCGCAAATGTTTTATGAAATACATTACAATACAAAGACATACATTTGACGAATTAACTGGACCTCCAAGATACACAAACTGCATTTGTTGGTGATTGACACAGAATGTAGACAGAACTTCTGTTTATTCATAAGAACTGACTTGCACAGTATGCTGCAGAGATGCAGAGCACAGGAAGTGTTTTGCCAACTCCTAAACCTGAGTGAGAGAGACAGATGACCTCACGTCAGCATGTTATACACACACACACACACACACACACACACACACACACACACACACACACACACACACACACACACACACACACATCTCACACTGTGTAAAGGAATGATTGTGCTATCATAGGCAATATGAGTGTATGGGAGAT
Organism: Scophthalmus maximus; assembly: GCF_022379125.1. NCBI lineage: Eukaryota > Metazoa > Chordata > Actinopteri > Pleuronectiformes > Scophthalmidae > Scophthalmus > Scophthalmus maximus. The sequence goes on along the minus strand of NC_061523.1, from coordinate 6,125,583 downwards.
TAATGGAACATGGCTTGTGAATGACACCAAGGGAAATATGATCTATCACTATCTCCCCGTCTCACACACACACGCACGCACGCACGCACGCACGCACGCACACACACACACACACACACACACACACACGTGAGTACTTCTTCCACTGTTCGAGTCGGGATTTTAAAACTACCGAGTATTGTCACATGGTCATATGAAGTCTTTTGTTCCACCCACCTCAGACTATAGTCACCAGAAAGGTAGAGTGGGCTGTGCACTAATCCACAAGGGTGCGTGGTTTGATCAAAATCAAAGGATTTATTTGTAGAAAAATGTACACAACTTTTGATTTGCATTAGTAATAATGTTTTGAATTGTTTTCCCTTATAGCCAAGGAAACATTGTTGTTTGGTGTGTCATTATAATGAATGACTGTGAGATTCAATTTCTGTTTTTTGTATTTTCTTTTGTCTTTATGGTCATATAACCATTTATACATGCATGTGATATCACTGAAGCATACAAATGCTGATAGCCTAGGTTGTCCTGAAAAAAAAGAAGATGGATATAACTTGACTGTACATTACAGGCTTGAGGTAACATTATTACACGAGGTGACGCGGCAGACCCCAAATAGGAAAAAAATGGATTATGGTTCAGAGGGTTATGGTAGCAAAGCTATATCTCAACTGCTACTTACCTAACCCTACTATAAAATGAACCTCAACCTTACCATAACATTAAAACAATTCATTTAGATAATGTGTGTTTGAGGAAGTCCACATAATGTGACTGTGTAAACAGATTTACTGTAGGTCCCCAGACATACATATTTCATACAATATGCTGTGTGACTACTATGATTTAATAACATTTTCAACAATATATCCACGAGGGTGTCAAAACAAAGAAGCAACTGGACTTGGTTGTAGTTTTCTTGAAGACGGTTTCAACTCTTATCCAAGAGGCTTCTTCAGTTCTAGCTATCTTAGAACTAATAGTGTACATAACATTGTGAAATTTCTTTTAACATAACAATATACCTTAACATTATTAAAATTTTAATAAATGATTTGTCCTGTTCTCCTCACGAAAGATTTCCCGTGCACTGTGTTCCTACTGAAGGTGTCTGTCAGAGATGAGGTGACCATGAGGGCTTCATTTTTAATGACATAGTATTCTACAAATACAAAATATTAAATATTAAAACTTCTAGTGGTATAAGCGGTATTGAGATCCCAGCTGAAAAAGTGTTATATTGCAGTCCTATAAGGAGAGTGTCCTTAAAGTATCAAACGTAAAACTACTCCTTATGCATCGGAATAGTCTGTTTCATTATCAAATGTTATAGTATTTAATTATTTTTTTGTCATCCATTAAAATGTGAGCATTTCTTATCATATTTGTAGCTGGTCGTGGTGAAGCTCTTTCAAACTATATGCCGTTACAATGCAACAACATATTCAATGAATTGACCTTCACCTGTAAAGGGACAAGTAAGAACTGTACAGTGGTAGTACTTCAGAAATGCACCCAAGTACAGTACTTATGTAAGTGCATTTATTGAAGTATAGTTATTTTTAACCATTTTCTATAGGTATAGCAATGTGGAAATTGTCTTAAAATGTCCAGAAATCAGTGACCTTTATGGATTATGCACTTTCATTTTAAAGAAAAAACAACATCTTTTATCCAAATTCAAAGGTACAGAGGTGGCATGATGGAAAAATATTTGAAGTGTCAACCCAGCATGGTGAGCCAACAGTTAAAGCAGCCTACACCATTACATTAAACAACATAAAACTTCACAGTAAGACTGTAAAAAAGGATGTCTGTATAGTCATTTGTAGCTGCTGCCTACATTGTTTTGTGTGTATTTTTGCATATGCATTTTCATGTGTGTGTTATTCTGATTTTGGTACATCTGCCATTCAATAGATTTTTCTGTCAAATTCGGGTAATCTGTGAAAATAATTTGCATCTTCAAAAAAATCACCAACAACTCTGTCTCTATGGAGATGCCGGGCAGGTCAGCTGTGGAACTAGTACCATCAAATTGCAATACAATATCCTTGTTTCTCACTAAATTCACTAGGATTACATTTGATGAGGTACTACTTTCATTTATTCTTATCTACTTCACAATGTATGTTCACCATGAGATTTCTCACCTTCACTGACATGTTGACAATGTTGCTGCCCCCCCCCCCCTTTTTTTTTTTCTTTGATTAGATGATAACAATATTATCGGATTTGTCATATTTTAAAATAGTTTTTCTTTTTGGTGAGGCTATAAAACTCATCTCATATTAGCCACCTTGGATTTTTTGAAACCTCTTCTGGTTGTAGCATAACACTTGTGGGACATAATATTGAGAATTTTAAAGAAAAAAAATGTACAAACTTATGGAAGATATAGATGAACTGGGTTAATAGTGTTGTTTATCTTTGCAATCATCTCCCACAATGCACAACATCTTTTTATTTTACCATCAAAGTGTGCAGGTACAGTCCAACTGAAGTTACCACATTTCACCAGTAGACGTCTCTCCAACTCTACTCTCCGACAAAACCAGTTCAACACAGACATGATGGTCTACATGGTGGGAGGAGGGGGGGCAGCGACAGGGTGGGGGTAGGAGGGGGTGTTAGATGGGGGCGATGGAGATGGCAAGGCAGTATGAGAGGGAAGAAAAATTGTGAAATTTAACTAAATATTTGCTCTACAGTGAAATGGACTCATATTACTTCCATTAGCAATGACACACATTTAGATGCCTATGCCTCTCTCCATCTCCCCCCCCCCCCCCCACACACACACACATCTATCTTCCTCAGATATTGTCCATCAGTAATGAGCAACTGACTGCCATCTCCCGATATCAGAGTGCAATAAAATGAGAGCACAATTTGAACGTTGAATTTGAAGTATGCTTTTTACTTATTAAACATGAATGGTGATGGTGATGGTGGTGGTGGTGACTGCATGGTCGGGGAGACCTTTAATTAAAGACCCAAACTTTTATCCCCGTCATGCTCTTTCTCTAAAACCAACACATAATGGTCTCATCAATCTCCATGGGAAATGCTTGAAGATGCAGTTCCTCTTATGGCCGACAAAAGTTGCCACGATTGAAATTCATCTCAACATTGTCTCAACATCACTGCAGACACTGAAAAATTGTTTCACTTAAAAATGTGAATTGAACTTGAACGATTCAGTAGTTCGGCTCATAAGTTGTAAAAATGTTAAGTTGACTCAACTTGACAAAGTTCAGCAAATGTACGATATTAGGTCCAATCAACAGTTTAGTCACACCGGTAAATCCTACACTGGTGTGTAGGATAAATACAACATGATGTATAAAACTGATTTTAGTGCGCTCTCAGAAGAACATTCATTCAACTCATCATTTCAAGTCATTATAATTCAAGTTCTGAAATAAACATGAAATAACTTGAAATTTATAAAACGTATATGTTTTCTTTCAAGGATTCCTCCAGTGATTTAGTTTTGCACTTCTATAAAGGGGGACTCACAAGACAGGTATTTGACAAGGAATGGACTTAATCAATAGATTAAGATATAATAGCAAGAAATAAGTTCATCAGTGAAGCTCCAAAGGATAATGCAACTTAGTAACCACGTCTCAGATCTGATATTCAAGTCAGTACACTCACATGTAGTACACAGGCGATCGAAACATGTGACCATGATTGTTGCACACTAAAATATTCAGTGTGCTTTGCTTACCTGAAGTAAAAATTTAAATTTGACTCACTGTTCCCCCTGTGCCATGCAACATAGACATTAATGGTGGGTCCAACTTCCTCGGCTGTCATTTATACAAATGTAAAAATACACTGGCGGTCCCTCCCATTTCGCCACATAGCCAAGATGGTGAGCATTGAGAAGTGGGAAGTGTTCATGATGCCCCACTCAACTGTGTGACTGTTGAGTGTGACTGTGTGCTCAAGATACAATTCGTTGCACCATACTTCTCTGTGTGCACGCAGGTTTGAATGTGGAAGTACTCGAACAGAAAACAAACTCCTTGTGATGAGTTAACTGAACAGAATGCACAGAATGGGTGGAGTTCCTCTTTGTGCAGCCCAACTGATATAAGTGTTGTTGCTTGCTGTGATGTCGCTGTGATGATGTTTTACAGTGCTCTGTCCAACATCTAGTCAATAAATGTCAATGACACAGGAAGTAGTAGACAAAATAGCTTGTTTCACTTTTTCTTAAGGGAGTCTTGAGGGTGATTTTCCAATGTATTGTGGAATAAGGTAGATAATATCACTCAAATGGAATATTTGGGGGGAGCATCTCCATTGCTCATCCCACATCAATCCTAGCTGTGTTGCCTGAATCTGGATTTTCTCCTTCCAGATAGGAGATAAAATCATGGCAGCCAGCGGTGACTCAAAAGCTCCAGAGTGAAAGCTGGTCCTCCTGCTTGTCATTTTCTCTCAATCCCTTCTCACTCCTGTCAACTCTTCAAGTCTGCCTCTTTCCCCTCCATTTTTCTCTGTCTAGTAAGACTCTCATCGTGGTGGCTGAAGGAAGCTCCTTCTGCCCTGTCAGTTACAATTAGTGGGTGTGTATGGTGTATGTGCTGTGCGTGCGCGTGCGCGTGCGCGCAACAAAGATGCATCAACCTATTACCTTGGGTCACTGCAGGGGGAGAGCACACCCTAATTCAATCACACACACGCGGTGCGTGACATCAAGCTTTGATAACTCGTGCTAACTTAGGATAACTTGTGCTTTGTTTAGGCTGTCGTGTTGTGTTCAGGAGCCTTAACGTGACTCTATTAGCTTCAAGGCCTCAGGCCAGGGGGCGCCACAGTAGTTTATTGGCTAGTTAGGGTTGGTTAGAGAACTTTTGAAAGAAAAAGAAAAAATTGGATACCACATATAATTGAGCAGATTTCTTCAGTTTCGACGTGTTTAAGATTAATGACTCTATTTGAAAGAAAATGCTAAGTGCATAATCTAAAGCACATAGAGCAAGGGCAATTAGTACACGTCCAAATCCACTTTTTCTAGTTTGATGGCGGGAAAAATGATGCTTCGGCAGATGCATAGGTAAAAAGGGTTGTACTTGGTCTCTAAATGCCGTAACCTGCAATTAACTAATGTGAGGGTGGGTTGAAATGTCCTTCCTATCTGCTATTCCTTGACCTCAGTGGAAACTGTCATAAGGTCAAGGAAAGGTGTAAAGGAGGACTCATAGGACTTAGGAAAAGATGACAACGCTGCTCAGAGAATCCGACTCGACTTTCACTAAACTACGCCATCATGCGACGGAGGATGTTGTTGACGTGCGTCTGTGTGTCATCTTTCCTACTTCTTCTTCTTCTACTTCGGATTTAATCGTTCACGTTCGTGCATGGTGTTCACGTTAAATATCGCTGTCGCAGTGAATTGTGGGCCGTCTATATCTCCTATCCTTTCGCATAGGAAGCTCCAGTGTACCCTATGCTAAAGGAGATGGGGAAAGGAAGCATTGCAGCTCCTTTCCTAAGCATTTAGAGAATCCGAACAGCTCTTATCATGGCTGCTGATGAAATTTTTTGCGGTTGACTTCAAGATTTAGGAAAATTCCTAAGCCAATTCGACCGTACCCTGAGTGTCATCTCCTATTCCCTTACAACTGGGTGTGCTTGTTTGCTCCTTGGTGGCCTGCTATTATAAGTGCAGACTGTCAGGTAGTGAGAGAGAACGCCTCTCTGTGGAGGAATCACTTTAATTTTGCTCACTGGCAGACCATCTATTTGTGTAACAACCAGAGCGTGTGCGCGTCCTGCAAGCACATTACTATCTTGACAATATCCCTTAACATAACAGTGAAATTCTGCACCACGGACTTTGTTGCTCAATCACCTTCAACAGCCCCAACACAGCAATGTGCCAACGATGTGCATGACTGCACCTCATTTGAAGGCCAACATGCTGCAATGGGCACAAGTGAATTTGCTATTCAAATAACAAGGAGCGCTGAGCGCGAATACAACAACTACGTTGGTCCACAAGTAGCAACTAAATTTGCACTGTGCGCTGGACGGAAGATAGGGGCCTAATGTCACTGACTACCTAGTTATTTCTTTCTTCTGTTTACACTGTGTGATTGAGTAGTTGTTTCGCTTACATGATTTAAATGAGAGATTTGTGAATTTTGGCGTTGCTACATAGCCAATGCATCGGGCAACTGTTTACTTTCCGGTCTAGAAGAACAGTTCAGAGTTCAGCATCAAACTTAAAGGGGCCGTGAGCGATTCCCAAGCAATATAGGTTTTGTAAAAAATCTGCGAATATTTCCTCACCGTCCGTTGGCTGTCGCCTTTCTGTGCGCGCCCCCCACCCAAAAACAAAATCTGGGTTTTCGGCTCAGCCCAGACCCTGTAAATCGAAAACAAAAAAATGCACCCCGCACAACACTGTGAGTGCAGTCTCCACACATCGCTCGTCGACACGTTAAGAAATGTGCCAGCGGGTGGCGCTGCAACTGCGATTAGGCCTTGTGGTTAGTTTGTTGAATCGCTTACTGCCCCTTTAATGCTTAGCTCGTCAAGAGCCGTCCCCAGTGGTTAAAAGCAACCCCAATGTTGACTCTTATCTTTCTTCTACCTCTATCCCTTCTTTTCTCCTTCTGTAAGCATGCTAACCAGCTAGCCCTTGTCCAGTGGTCCCGTCTTGTCTCTTTCTGAGAGTGCTCTGTCACTTCGGCGTCTGGTCTGCCCTGAAGTTGCGCTGCACAGAGGGTTTGCGGTATAACCTCTTTCTTTATAAATTGCGATGATGGCTGAAGTTCTTGGCAAGCAAATCTCACCACCACCCACTCCTGACAAGAAACCACGGTCTGCAGGAGAGAAAATGTACGAATAGCACCTTTAGAGGAGCATTTATGAATGGATATTTAGGCACCACAGCCCATTTCATTTAGAAACAAAAGAACCGGATGCACATAGCAATGCACAGATGCACAAGACACGTCTATAAAGAGGGCTCCATCACAATAAAAAAGCCCCATACAATTTTTGGGGGGCAATCTCATTCGAGGCTCATATAACAGCACAAAGCACAAACTGCGATGCTACAGGCAGAGATGACAGGGTCAATTTAACCTGCTTCTCATTCCAGCTCCTTCAGTAGTTAACCGTGGGTTCATGTCGCGGATTCTTCACAAGTGCACATTCGAATACAAGCCCATTTACTTTCAAACAATCCCATTAGGATGAATGCCTCCCGCGAGGGGAGTGTACAGTATGTGCTTCTTGTGTATGTATGTCAGGTGTGATCACACACACATATTCAGAATAGGCTGGAAGCTATTGCCAAGCTGCTTATGGGTTTATTGTAAAGCACTGCACTCAAACACATACACAGACACACACGTTCCCTGTAATCATCCAGGTAATTAAAACGACGACCCCACTATTTACGTCCTGACCCCCTCTGGAGGTGTGTGTGTGTGTGTGTTAGTCCCTGGAGTGCTAGTTAAGTATAGTAAGATAGATTTGACACCCAAGGCACTCAGCCGAAGTCAGACAGAGGAAAAGAGAAGAGAAAAAGACTGTTTTTAGTCCTTCCTCTCTCTCTCTCTCTTTCTCTCTCTCCTTTTATTTCCTCTTCACTCTGTCTCTTCTAATTCTCCCTTACATCCCTCACCTTCCCAATATCTACCTCTCAATCTGCATCTCTTATTTCTCCCTTGTTCTCCATTATCCTCTTCTACCATTTCTGTGCCTGTTTATCTCTGTCCACTTTCCCCAATTCTCCCTTCCTTTGCTTTTCTGCATTACACACATTTTATTTCAGATAGCGGGCATTCATGCGGTTCTCTTTTCTACTGAGATTTGAGGTAACGGAGACAATTCACATCCTCCTCCGGTGCTGTTTTTGCTATTCTCTTTCTTTCAGTCACTCTAGGTGTCCCTGTCTTTCTCTGGACCGTGGCCTCTTGACTCGGACAGGCCTGTTCCTCCCAGCTCATCTGATAAGCAGCAAGATACCGCAGGATTTCAATAAATGTTTTCCTAAGCGAGCTAGTGCCCTCATGCACTGGCTGCATCTGTGGTGCTAAGCACTCTTTGCTGTGGCGTCTTTTTCATCCACTACCTGGAGACCACCTGCCAATTAAACAGTTTGGTACTGTGACGACTTTCAACTCGAATTTTCTAAGGATGAAGAGACATTATGTTAATGACACAACCTTCTTTCATTCAGCAATTTCGGAACAGCTACCATAATGTTTGAAATTAAGCTCCGGAAGACCTTCTACATCTCGCACACATTTCATTATGACAGCACACAGTTAACGTCTTAATTATCTTGGAAGCTGTTCACATCCACAAATATTTACTGGGCTATAAAAAGGCAGCATAAATTCCTGAGCTGGAGGGATATTCCTTGTTAGCACAACATTAAAGAGAGATGGAATACGTCCCAGGTAACTAGAGCAGACACGGTTTTACGTTAAGCAAGCCAGATTGAAAGATGACAAACTGCTTTTGGGAGAAAACACTCTGAAAGCTTGGAATCCAGAGGCCCACTACCTGTTTGTGACCGATGAAAGTCTAAATTTCAACAACTAACATATTGTATCTTGTTTGTTCAATAAGTATAAATACAGAAAATGCAACTTTTTCCGAGTGACCTGTCGCTATGTACATTAACTTATTTTTGCATTTTGCCTTGTGCACAGAAATATGATTTTTTTTTTTAAATTTTGGACAGAGCCAGACTTTTTGGCTTGCCTCTGACCAGATACATGCAACATGAGTTTGTGAGTTAATGTTTTCCAGGGTTAGCATAGCGACAAGAGTGTAACCAAAGATACACATTGTTGATCATGATAAATGACAACCATATGGATATCACTTATCAGCTTTTCTTTTTTTTAATCTTAAAGAAAAGAACTCTTCTTCAGTGAGCAGTTGATTTGTTGCTTCTTTGTCTTATTTAAAAGAAGATAAATATGTTGAGGTTATTTTGCAACAGAAATCAGTTATGGGGTGCCCCAGGGCTCTACTCAAGGCCCCCATATATAAGTTCCTGTTCTTTCTAGTTATGCATAACCTCTATTACTTAAGTGCTGTATAATTAAATTTGATGATATTGATGATGACTTTTAGTATTACAGACAAGCAGAGGTTACATAAAAAAGTTGAACCATATCCTGCTGATTGCTTCCATGAGTAATTTACCTACAAACTGCGATCATTCTTTACTTTAGCTGTCAGTCAGTTCTACTGTCTGAAGACGAGCAACAATAGGATGATAGTATCTTGGCGGGTCGTCTGTACGTATGTGGCACTTCTTTGCTAATACTAACTAATGGAAAAAAAACGTTGGAAATCAGGAGGGGTGGGAACAGAAAGATAACCTACCTTTCTTCTGCAGGATAGCACTCCCACTGCGCCTCCCTATATGGTTCTCCACATAACAGGTGTAGTTGGCCAGGTCCGCCTCCTCCACAGCGTCGAACGTTAAGGAGAGCTGCACCTCCTTCTCCCCTAAATGCTCCCTCAAGATCCTAGAGAGGCAAATAGAGGTGGATAGTAGTCACAGAGAGCAGAAACATATCCAGTCCCTACATTTATAGGCAGAGTGGTGAGAAAAGAGCAGAGAGAAAACACGTGAAACGTTACAGGGAAATTGTGTTTCCTCTCTCCTAGAATATGTTCCTTAAAAAAAATTAAAACGAGCAGGAAAAGCAGAGCAGGGAGAGGTGGAAGATGAAGTAAACACCTTTTAAACAGCAGGAGCTCGGCGTCTCCCAAAGACCCCTCCGAAATCCCCGTGAGGAGGAAGAAGGTAACAAAAGAGGAGCGAATAGGAAGAGGAGGAGAGAGCACATGAAAAACCAGGACGCTGGGAGACAGGTGTAGAAAACTTTGCCCACAGCTGGAAAAAGCCTCTCTCCTTAAGCTGAGGTCAATGCAGGGAGGAGGTGGAGGAGGCTGAGCGGGTGTTTTGGGTCACAACGTGGACCGTTACGCCTGATTGGAGGTCAGATTCAGACTAACGGTGCTGAGGTCGCAGACTCAGACGCTCCAGCAGCAATCAGCCGGATCTGGCTGTAACTGAGGAGGCCGACAAACTGACTTAATCTCATTTTGACTGTGAACTTTCATTTATATGTTTTATTAGTTTTGTTTCACTTGCCATGAGGGAACTTATTTCAGCAAAGCCCACTTTTTAATGAAGACAGGGACAAATGTAATACTCTTTTTATCAGTGGGCTCAATGTCATATTGATTGGATTATCATATTTATGTACTGACTGATATTTTACCAGCTAGAATGACAGCGGGCTAATTTCATGACATGTAGCTATCCAGACAACTCACATCGACTCCCTTAGATGGCTGAAAACTATGTTTGGCCTCTTTTCTTTTTCTGACCTCACTGAAAATGAGAAAACATCCTTTGCGATGGCCGCATGATGGTGCAGATAATACTTCAGCTGCAGATGTCGTGTTTCGGGTAAAAATCAAAACACTGGTCAGTTAATCAACACAGTGTTGAGATTTATGAATTTAGAATGAGTGTTATGAAGGGTGGAGAGTGAATTAAGACGAGTGTGGACAGATTTTATTGGTTGACATTATTTGAAAATGCACCAATTTGAAAATGCCTTGTTCAAACATTCAAGGTCTTGTGTCTAGCACCCAGCAATGCTGGGGGGGGGCATTTCCCATGCGGAATCATCACTGCTGTCAAAAAACACACACCAGGCGGGCCACAGATATGTCATTGTTCTTCTTATTTACAGTGGGTCCTGGTTTGACAGTAGTTTAGACTGGCCCGAGGAAAGGCAACATACGGTAGAGCAGTTTCATGTGGTTCTGTCCTTAATTCACGGTGAAAAAGAGCAACATCTGTCAGTCATGGCTTTTGTCCAAGTGTTTGCATTAACAGTATTTCAACACACACATTTTTTTAGCACGGGTGGTCCCTGAAATGGAATAATGTAGAAGCCTGCTCACCAGACTCAGCTAAAATGGAATAACTGATGGAGTGGATGCTGATTCGGGGAGACGGAAACCGTGGATGTCTTGAGCAGAAGTCTTTATTATAAGAGCAAGATATTGAGGAGAGGATCAACAGGTTCACAGTGTTCGGCGTCCCAAGATAGTCTGCCCATCCCCGGTCTCTGTAGGGCATTTAGTTTAGAGTAATGTCGTCATCTTCCCGCGACTATGACACCTCGAGTGAGACATCCGCTGCCCAATGATTGTTTCGGCTTGCCATAGATGAGAAGACCTTGCTTGGTGCCTGAGAAGACTCATCTTAACAGTTTCTCAGAGAGGATAGACGATCCCTGTGGGATCGGAACTGCTAACCACCTCTCCTCAGTGTGTTAGTGGTGTTGAGTGTATATCTCTCTCTGATCATTTCCCAGAGAAATCCATCCGAGGTCACTGTCAAAAGCAGTAACTTGTCAAAATCCTCAGTTAAAAATACATCACTTGCCCCCTTTTACTGTATATTTTTCCTTTCCTTCAACATAATTCAACTGTATTTTTACCTTTTTGAATTGTTTATTTATGTGTTTGAGGTTCTTTGAAAAGGGGTTATCAATATTATCCAGGTGGATCATCATGTTGTCATGGATGGATGGATGGATTTAAAAAATACAATAAAGTCTTGCTCCTTAGACTTCTAAACTTGTCGTGGTGAAACTGCCTCTGAAACATTTAGGTAAAACCCATGAAAAAAAAAAGGCACATTTACACTAATAAACTCTGATTCGGATACAAGCTCTGGTTAAAAGAAGATTACCACGGTGATGCTCTGACAGCAATTGGATTGGACAGCTGATGTGAATTTCAAGCAGGAAAAGAAGTCCCTCCCCATCACTACACAGAAGGGATAGTGGTGCCTTCAAGGGAAAATACGAAGCAAGCACTGGGCGAAGCAGAAATATTGTAATCGCAAATTCATCGCACATGAACTATCATGACTGAGTCACAGAAATGTTAAGTAGCTGGACAGTGACGCTGTGCCAACTACTGCAGGAAAAACCAGTGTTACTGCTCATGTTTGTCGTGTTCGAGATGTGTTTGGGCATATTGTGATAAGGGAAGTGGATTTTTTTTTTTTTTAATCTTCCAAAGACAGGCGTAGGTTTTCTGTCCGCGAGACTAAATTCACAGACAAACAGGATTATTATCACACTCCCTCGGTGGTGTGATAATAATGAGGTGAGTGTGTCAACAGCTCTCTCACATACTGCAGGGGAGCATGTCGCGGTAATTGCAGTTATGCACGTTATCAAGGAGGCCACAGGATGTTATTGTACAAACACGGCCGCGCACACGGTCCACGGGCCGGTGAGGCAAAGGGATGGGCGTGGGGAGCTGAAGATGGACGGATTAATGTGCACCACAGCGGGAGTTGTCCAACGGATCGCGCTGAAAGACTGAAGAACTCATCAGGCAAAAGGTTAATTTAATACCACGGGGCATGATTAGTTTCAAGTGTAAACATTAACGCTCGTGCACAGTCTTGCTCTCTTTGTCTCCGACACTCCCCCCCCCCCCCCCCCCTTGGAGCGAACACCTTCAGAGGCTTAGCGGTGACGGAGACCCTCTCTCAAGCAGAGAACTTGAACGGCGAGCAGTCCTCCCGCTGAAGCGTCACTAAAGCAGCCTCTGCCGAGCTGCAGGGCTGCTGCTGCTGCTGCGCTGACACTGACCTCTGACCTCTGACCTCTCTGTGCAGTGAGTGAGTTGGAGAATGGGGATTTCCTCACTTTAGGGAGGAACAAACAGCTGATGACATGACTTGTAACAGCTCTATGTTAGAGAAAACTATGTACAGCAATTTCTTTAAAGCGTTAGCTTGCACTAAGAGCTATGACCACTTCCAGATTAAGTTGAGGAAGTTAGCGTAGCTAGACATGTGCAAAGTGACACAGTATATATGTTATAAAGCTATATCTTGACACAGGATGTCGCATCAGAGGTGAATGTAGAGCAGGATTGCTTAAACGTGAGCAGGTTTGACAGAATCATGAAAAGAGTAAAAGACGTGCAATCCACAGTTTTGTAAGCGCAGATGGTGTGGTCAACCAACCCCGGATTCTTTCCAAACTTTTCATTTGGAGGGGAAAAAAATGCCAAGACTAAAATTATTACCCAAAATATCCACAGGCTGATTCACTGGTTCAGTTTTGTAGAAAATGAAACACAGGTTGTAATAAACCATAATGTTTTTCTCTAATGTGTAATCCTACACTGTTACAGCACATGATGTACTGTACACTCAAAGTGTTTGCTTGCTGCTTTTGCAACTAGAGTGGCTATGTCAGTGCGTGAATTACATATTTCATTCAGCGAATGCAGCGCACCATTATTTACAAGAGGTGTTTTCAAGTCAGCCTATAGATTTATGTGCTCCAATCCGGTATACCTCACTCCACCATCACCCCCTAGAGCACTCGCAAAGCCGTGCAGAGGCAAAGTTACCACAGCAATGACAACAATCAGACTGCACTGGTTTTGTTCGTACTAAATCCTCGTCTTGGTACCACGGAAAGGGTTGATGTGATGTATCAGGTGATGTCTTGTGATTACTTAAAAATAAATGTGCAGACAGGTTGATAACAGCTAAATCATATGAGCCCATTGTGAAACAGGTGCTGTACTCATACAGAGGGTTTGTTCACATTCTGGTGGTAGATTGATTTAAATGAACATATTTTAACAGACTGTTTTAAGGCAATAATATGTATCTGTTATTGATATATCTGAAACATCCACGGGTCCCGATCAGACGCCGATTTTGCCGTGAGAGGTGTCTCTTCTTAGTGGTTTTCTATTGGCAGTAATTACTTTGCACGGTACTAATGACCTCACTTTTTTTTGGCCGACTGTATTATAAGGCCTGTCACGATATCTACTTTTTGTTGCATGATATATTGTCCCAGAAATTATTGGGATAAACAATATTATTGTCATTTTAAGACCATTTTTTTAAATACCGAATCATGTGAGCCTGCAGTATAGGCCTATTGGTGGCTGTGTGTACAAGTCCTACACGATTTGTGGTGCTGCTGAGAGAAATGTTATCCAAAGTTTTGACAAAACAAGCAATTTGAAGACACGGTGCCTTTAGAAAAAACACTCATAAATCCATATTTTCTGACATTTATAGACCAAACCAGTGATTGATCAATCATACGACGAGAACAGATGAGAGGATAGAAGCAGCAAGACTTGCTGGACTGTTGTTGACATTCATTCGTACGTCAAATTACACGCATGTAGACACAATGGCTGTTATTGAGTTAAAAAAAAAAGAGTTCATATTCATATATTGTATGATAAGTTGATAACGTAATTCGTGACAGGCCTATGCATTATGCGCATCATGTTTTTGAAGGAGTTGAAAAAGGTTAAACCCCGAGTAAAAACACCCAAACAAAATCCACTGAATGTCATCCACATTTTCCTTTCCACTTGTCCAAGCTGATAAATTGCAAGGAATGACTCCATGAACAACATTCATGGAGGGTAAACTAGTGGTGGCCATTGCTGGATATAGCTATACAGCTTTACCGAAGCTACCAGGATATGAACAGAAAACAGCCGGCCTGGAGGCAAATTAGGGTGGTACTTGAGATTTTGGATTAGTTGTTTTAACTAATAGTCAACTGGTAGCATACAACATCGTGGTTTGTGTTAAGCTTACGTTAGCTAATTTTTAACGTCAATGTTCAACGTTTCCCCAGACAAGCTGAAAGACATATCTGAACAAAGTGCAGTGAGACTTCATCATCTAGGCAAAACTCCTGGACCAGTTAGTGGTACCCTGCTGTGGTTTCTGAGGGTTTTCATGCACATACCCACGTGGATCCCTCTCTGTTTCCACGTGGCCAGCGTATTAGTTGGTAACAACATCTCAAACCGCAATCGGAGCGAGAGTACTCTGCCTGTAGACTACATATCTAAATATCGTACAGTTCGGTGAGTTATCTTCACAACAAACCCATGGTCATAATGACAGTTGATTCAGTAGTTGCCAAACAACAGCAAAATATATTTTAAAAATAAATGTTATGCCGCACTGCTCTTTTTGAATGTGTGGCCACACACCAAATGTCTTCTGATGGTTTCCAAGGTGATTCCTGCAGGCTATTCTAATGACATTTGATGCCCCACAGACTATCAGGGTTTCCCCAATGGAGAGCGATGTAATTGGTCCCAGTAGGAGAGAAAATGAATTTGATTTAACTTTATTATTAGTATTCATAATTCTTTCGGAAAGTTGAGAAGAAATCTGTCAGAGAGCCCTCAACGAGTCATAAATCATAAGAGGGTAAATTAGATGCTGACAGTGTGAGGGGTGCAGCTGGAGTCTTTTCAGAAATTAATTAACAATAGAGACCTGTAAACTTGAGTGGGTGTAATTGATGCCCTCTGTGACTGTTTCATAGGAGTGATGAAAAAGCAACTTGACATTATTAATATTTGGTAGAATCTTGTGTATTTCAGCAACTTTGGTTCATTTTCATGAATGATTAGGGGAACGTACGCGCGAGTCAGAGCAGATGCCGGTGTATTTACCTGACTTCACTCTCTTTTATATGTCCCGCTAGTTCTTCCACAAACTTCTCCCCTTTCATCCAGTAGATGATCGGCCTCCTGTTTTCTCCGCTATAGCCAAAAAAGGCCTTGCAGTCCAGACTGAGTGGCATACCTGCAACACACACACCACAACACTGTTACAATACAAACTACTGCACAATGACAGGATGTATAGAAAAAGGTAAACAATAAAAGCTGTAATAGTCCAGTCTGAGCAAAGAAGTGGCAAAAAATTGGAATTTTATAAGTATCACTGCCCTTTCTCTTTTTTTTTATTGCTGCACGGATACTTGCAGCTACAGCGGGGGGCCTACTGCCACCCTCAGGAACCAATGTGGACTGTATGTGCCTCAGGGTACCTGATTGAAGCCCCTAGAATTTGGAAACATAATTAGAGGCTGACCAGACAATCCTCCTGGTGGCGTTATGATCATCAATGAGAAAAGAATGGAGGAAAATTCTAACAGTTATAAAGAAAGTTTCTTCTTAAATGGTTAGTATGACCCATACATTTTCAGATCTCCACACCTAAGACTTTTGCTGCCAACCCATCACAAGAGGGAGGAAATGGTCAACTTGCAGTGATGACGAAGGCCGACCTCAGGTGTCATTTCAGCAGGTGATGTGCTACTAAACTGGATGAGTTCCAAGGACAGCAGCCCTTGGATAAAGTTAACGCTCTTCAGCAAGTTCGGGTGCCCAACCAGCAGCTTTCACAGCTGCACATTCTGACAGAAACCATGCGAAGCAGTCAAGATTTGTGGTGAGCGAGCTAATAGCCCAGAAGCTGAAACCTCAACTATGTTTGTGCCAAAACCAACAGTCATTAGAATCCTCATCAGCACCATCTGACATCAGGCGCCCCACTAAAGAGAAGCAGCCATCAAATCAGAGAGTGCGACATGCAGTATGTGTTCAATAATTTAGTATAAAATTGTTTTAAAAAAGTATAGTAAAAAAGGGAAAGGGGGTTCTTCACCCCGAATGTAAGACATAAGTGATGAACCTGCACCCACCAACCCGTTACGACAGCCAACACACACTGCCTGACGCGCAAAAATACGACTTCATCTACGACTTGAACCCAACACCTTCTACCCCCGTTTTTGAGTATACATATATATATATATTTTTTTATGGTGATCTACAAACAAATACAACTGATACCATTCTGATCCCTTTTATCAACACCACTGAACAAGTAATTGGATTTATCAGTCTAGTATTACATGCGATTCAGTCTATCAACACAAAGCCTAAAGAACACAAAGTCTGATTGTGTCTGCACACACAATATCGATTGACACAAACCCGCCCAGACCTCCAGGTAACGGGTCGACCTGTGCATTGAACTCATGGATTGGCTCATGAGGTAGAGAGGTCGTCCACTAACCGGAACGCTGGTAGGTTCGTTGGTTTCGATCCCGGCTTCCCCCAGTCAGTATGCCAAAGTGTCCTTGGACAAGATACCCTAAAATTTGCCATTGCTGCCGGAAATGCTATTCAGCTAACATTCACAGTAGGAATGTGTGTGTGAATGGGTGAATGTGACCTGTACCGTCAAAGAACTTTGAGTGGTCGATAAGACTAGAAAATCGCTGTAAATGTATACATACAGTGTATCTGAAAAGAAACTATTTTTAAACTGTCTATTTTAAAGGCTATTTCTTTTCTTTGGTGTGTTGGAAGGGCAGAAGGAAACATGTCCTGTCATTCCATACCTTTAGTTTAGTGCAGACACATAATCATAATCACATATGTGTGCGCGGGCCGTGGCCACACGTGCTCTCACACACCCTCCTGCAAGACCTTGAAAGCACCACACTCTGATTACAGCCATCACTGGTGATGATGGAGTATTAACGAGCATTCAAATGAGCGCCACCTCGTCAGGCAGTCAATTAGCAGATAATTATGATCGACCGCGGTATTATCATAGTGATAGCTCTATCAGCACAGTCAAGGGCCACCACTGATGCTCAGGTTGTGTGTTTAGCTTGAGCTTTGGAAATGCATTATTGCCGTTTTTATGCAGAGCAAGCAGGGAACGCAGGAGTTGCTGTGAAAGTCTGGCCCCTTTCCCAGTGTGAGGCAATCTGCGAAATGACCATTTTAAAACAGAACGTCCAGAGGTTTAGATCCGTGAAGGTAAACCAACAGGTTGGGTTGAGTAAACACTGTTTTTTTGGATATATCTTGGTCATGGCAAAATGTTAACGGTTTCATACGGAAATGTCATATTTCTTTTTGTCTGCTGCCATTGCATCGTTCATTCCGACTGATGGACAGCTCAAGACCGTCTATCCTAACAAGACTCACATGTCTCGCATGTGTTGGAGGGTCGTCGTGGTGTGTCAAGTGTTTTGTTTTCGCTGAGGCAGGCAACCCTTGTGCACACACACGCACGCACACACAATACAAAAATGGTGAATATAACAAAATTGGATTAGGGCTAAATTAATAATTGCCTGATTGTGTGTCTTTGTGCTTGTGTGTGTGTAAGTGTGTATGAGCGCTCTGCAGTAATTGATTAGCGCCCCAAGGGTGTGTTTGTGTTCTCCGCGTGCTTTGGTGATTAAATTCATCAATTTTGTTTGCACTTGTGTGGCGTGGGAGGTCGCAATCACAACGCAAGTCCTGAAATCCAGTGTGCAAATCCTTCCTGCATGTATGTCAACCTTTTTCTATTTGGGGGGCTAAAGCAGCTGGTTGAACACCACTGAGAGACGGGTGCTGCCGGTGGTGTGGTACTTTTTTTTTTAGACTTGGTACTTTTGAGTGATCGACGGGAGCTTTCATCGCGTTGGCGCGTCCTCCGTTCACACTGCTGCTGCTGCTGGGCGCGGTCGCACCTTTTCAGAAATGAATTAACAATAGAGACGTGGAAACTTGAGTGGGTGTAATTGATGCCCTCTGTCACTGTTTCATAGGAGTGATGAAAAAGCAACTTGACGTTATTAATATTTGGCACGATCTTGTGTGTTTCAGCAACTTTGGTTCATTTGCATGAATGATTAGGGGGAACGTACGCGCGCGAGTCAGCGCGGTGAACGGTGCAGGAAGAGCTCGCTCGGCCCAATCACGGAGTGAGTTTGTGTAAACAGGGGTCACGTCACGATTCCAGTCTTTGCAACGTTAGTTCAGCCCGACAGACTTGTCTGCGCTCTGTAGTGTAGCCGCGCACACATTCATAACACAAACGTGCACAAAAAAAACAATAAAGCAGCTGAATGTGAGCATCAGTCCAGACTGTGCCGAGCCCTGAGTTCATTTACTAATGCTGCCACCCAAGCATGAGGAACTGCTGGTTTATCAGACGCCAACATCTGTTTCCCTCCGCCTGTAAAGCCTAGTGTTTTTGAGGTTGTTTCCTGTCTCTGGCTCAGACCCACATTCACATTATTCACTGCAGTGGTCTGCGTTTGACTCCCCTCTCGTCAGTCAGGAATTGAACAAACGAGGAAAACAATCGGGGGCTTTAAACGCGGCTGGTGGTGGATTTGATTTCATCTCAGCTGTCGGGTGTTCAATACCAACTGGAAGGAATTCAAGGCTTTGATTTTGAACGTAAAGGTTCCTCACAACCACATGCGTACAAAGACTACACAGATCACGGTACAAGATGTTGCAACCAAAAGGCGTCCGAAAGAGTAGCACAGCATTGAAAGACAGTTTCAGCTGCACTCGTTTTTCACATTTTGATTATAATTTGTGTAATATATAAGGGGTCCATCCTCGCAGTCAATCGATCCATGTTCAAGACTGCAGTCCTCCCTCCGATCGCCGAGTTCCTTTTTCATCTGGAGCATGGGAAACTTTTTTTCTGACACCTCCTACGTTGTTATTTCATCGCCGGAGCCTTCCCCGTCTCCAACGCGTCAGTTGCTCCCCTTTCTGCTCTGCCCAACCAAACATTGCCGGTTAATGTAAAGCACATCGATACCGCACAGGATAAATGATAAATAAACGCCTTTTTCATTGAAACTGTGGATAAAGCAAATAGAATTCAGCAACATCAAATGCTGCAAAACACCTTTTATTAACCAACTTCATTCCCAGTCCGTATCAGACGGTCAACCGTTTTTAAGAACAAATGAAAAGTGACAGAAATACCTATAGCTGCGTGCACACCCCACAGATGTAAAAAAAAAATTGCTATTCATGTTTGATGAGTCAACTAAGACCATTTTAAACAGTAAGCATTTGACATTCAGCTCTCTGCCAAGTTTCCTTCCTGCAGCCATTTACAGTTTTTGAGATGTTAGTGTCTTTTATGCACTCCTCATTAAACATTTAACACGTATTCATCATTTATAATGATTTATTCATATTTTCTGAAACACATTGGTGATGTTGTAAAAGGCAAGAAAATATAATTAGATTCCAACTGATCTTGTTTTGAAGTTTTTTAATCACGATAGAGTTTCCTTTCGCAAATGTTCAAACGAGGGGTTTGCAAAACGCACATTTAAGGAACGTATATTTCCTTAATAAAATGAAATGTATTCAGTGCTTAAACTCACACGACATCCATATGGGATGTAGAGTTGTGTTTGAGTAACTTCCCGTGTTGTTTTCAACTTTCAATTTAATTACTACAACAGCTCAATTTGTGAAAACAACATTTAAAGTTGAAAAAAAAAAAATCTGTATTTGACACCAAACAGTGTAAATATTAAAGTGTGACTTGGTCTGACAAAGACAAGGTCCCAAGTTGCAGTAGAAACGGATCTGTTAGAGCAGTGATGCTTCCGATTAATGAACAGTGAGCAGAGGAGGCAGAGGATGATGTGAAACTCACAGTGGCATAGGCAGACAGAGACTTCTTTGCTTGTAACAGCCATCCACATCATTAGTCTGTTGCACTTCCCCGTTCTCGCCCTTCATTTTCATTCCTGCTCACTGAAACGGGTTCTCTCACAACCCTCAATGTCTCCGTCTCTTCTCTCTGCGGCGGTGTCAGGTTCATTTTTGTCTTTGCTATTATTCACCGCGGATGTCTGCTGAGTCTTGCTCTCCCTTTTTTTCTCCCCTCGATGTAGACTGACACTCTTTAACCTTCACATCAACACAATACGGACGCTTTCAGCGGCGGCACTGCACAGATTTGGTTCGCTTGAAAACTGTCACCGGGATCAACATCTTTCGCTGCTGCTCACTGTCTAAATAACTGAATGTTAGCCGCTGTTCTTCAGTGGTGTAAGACGAAAAGTATAAATATCACACAGTGGTAATACTCTAATTCAAATAAAAGTCCCTCATTCAAAACCTTACTGTGAAGATTAGAGCCCGACCGATATGGATTTTTTGGGGCCGCTGCCGATATCGATATTTGGGAGTTCCCGATACCGATACCTCGGCAGATATATATATATATATATATATATATATACAGTATATACATTTTAATCTGCCAATGATTCCTAAAATGTTGAGTAATTGAGGCTTTATATTTTAGTTTAACCATGAGCTTTATCATAAATATAATGAAAATAAATTGAAAATACGAATACAATCGAATACATAGAACTTAAAACAAACCTTTATTTTACATTAAAAAAAACATAAATGCACATTTAAAGACTCAAATCAGTTGGCCAATACAATCGGTCGGGCTCTTAAAATATCGGCCGATACCGATATGTCTGCGAAAGGCTAATTTCGGCGGATATATTGGTCGGGCTCTAGGTAAGATATGAATTAACAGCAAAATATACTTAAAGAAAAAATATGATATGATATGATGTAGGTACTGTTCAAATTGGAAGATTGGAACAGTACCCCCCCCCCCCTTATCGGGGAGGTCACTGTTGTGTACTCGGGACAGCCAGGTATCCCAGAATGCATATCGCGACAACCAGCATCAGCAGCTGGGAAGGAGAGAACTCTCAACTGTAAGTGAAAACTTTTGAAATAAATCTGTTGTTGTGTCCCGAAATGTGCGAATCTCCACTGGAACTGTGTGTGCGGTGCTTTTTTGAGGGGAAACCCAGTGAACCTGGGTCTTTTCCACATTGATATGACATATTGGGAAATGTCAACAGATAAGATAATTATATCATTTCTGAAATGGCAGGAATTAAGAAGAAAGTTTTATATATATTTTTTTTTTGAGTAACAAAACAAGCACAATACATATACGGAAAGGAAATGAGAAGCAGGAAGAGCAGATAACAGTCAGGTGAAGGATTGCAGGAGAGAAGTAGGACAATCCTTAATGAGGGAAATGAATCACTGAAAACTGGTATTATACGAGCGTGCGCACGCACGCACGCACACACTGAGAGAATCCTACATTAGTTGACTTGACAAGTACGTATGACCAAAAAAGGACCCTCAGTTAATACACTTCGAATTACAGACTCTAGACGTGATATATTTTTATATTTCGTCTCATCTGTGATTCAGCCCCTTCATTAAGCCGTGGCCTACTTATCGCCAGATTAACGTTAAATAAAGGTTATTGAATTGAATTGTCCCTTTTCCCCTGGAAATCCAGCGGTGTCGGGGGCGCGGGAGCGCCGCGCTCCAGCACGGATGAATAAGTTTTAATTAGCTAATACTAGATCGTCCATAAAAAAAAAAGAAAATTGTTACACACTGATTCCGTTCAAAGTAGTTAAAGACAGGTGAGAGTTATTCATTTAGCAGTTTATACAATATGAGGTGATTGACTTGCTTCAGGGAGGTTATGATAATGGTTGAGGTGCAGTCGGCTTGAGGAGGGAAAAAAAGGAGAAGAAAAATATATAAAGTAAGACCTGGATGGCGAAGGATACAGCATTACTGAGAGACTAAGGAACTTGTATGACTCAGACCAGTTGAAAGGTCAAATTATACAGAACTGTAACAGATCATTAATGCCGTGGGACCTGCAGTAATTATTGCAACATGCATTGAAATCAAATCAACATAGATTTATTGGGGGTAAAACCGTGGTTCTATTCATTTGCATTTTTAGCCATTCTAGGCTTTAGGAGATTATCCGACTTGACTTTCACTAAACTACGTCATCATGCGACGGAGGATGTTGTTGACGTGCGTCTGTCGTGGTGAAACTACAAATTTCCGAAGATGAACTACAAAAAACGCAGCGGCTCCATCAGCATGTTTCAGTGTGTTTTACCACCGTGTGACATCAGATGTAAATGTTTCATGTGCAACGGTTACTTACATGATGACGTGTGTCACTCCTGGGTCATATTCATACTCTTATGAATAATAACCCTAATATGAGTATGAATATGACCCTAATTCTTCTACTTCTACCTCGGATTGAATCGTTTACGTTCATGTTAAATATCGCTGCCGCAATGAATTAGGGGGCGTCTATATCTCCTTTCCTTTCGCATAGGAAGGTCCAGTGTACCCTATGCTAAAGGAGATAGCAAAGGAAGCATTGCAGCTCCTTTCCTATGCATTTAGAGAATCTGAACAGATCTTATCATGGCTGCCGATCAAATACCTCCGGGTCAAGATTTAGGAAACTCCCTCAGCCAAT